>NC_139713.1:18334960-18347460 GCF_964188405.1 Protomyctophum parallelum
GCAGCTGTCTTCCCATAATAGTACAACATGGGTAAGTCAGCATTTTAAGCCCTCAAGATTGAGAAAGAATGTAAGCCTGTCTTAAAACTAGAATTGTTCCAAATCTGTGTGAGTGAGAATGTCCCGCTGTGTGTAATGGTATATACTAACTACACTCAATTAAATGAGGCATTGGAGGAGTTTAAGAATTATTGTATCAGAAAACTTCAAAGTGAGCTCATGTGGTTCTTCATCTGAAGGATTCACTTATCGGGTCAGTGCTGTAAATACTCCAATCTGCAGATTGTGATGGGTTTACATTGCATGTAACACTTGTGAATGTGAATTAAGGATGTGAGACTCCCTGCAGACCCGGAGCACACGATGTGACTCTTAATTCTGACGGAGGGAGCGTTAATTTCTCTCTACAAGCTGTTAACCTCCTTGCTATCATGCTGTCCTTAGGGAGCATTCGAGGAGACGGAGGAAGGGAGGGGAGTTGGAGAGGAAGAGAGAGTAGACGGAGAAAGAGTGAGAGAATAATAGAGAAATAGAGAGAGATTGGGCCTTGGGGCAGCTGGGGTGTTTGGCGTTGGTAGTTGTGGGGGGTGTCCGAGCCAAAAACCAAGGACAGTCAACTCTGCCTTCCCCCGATTTAAGCCTAATTTATACTGTGCCGCTCGCCAAAATAACAGATTTTTAAACAATAAACACGAGACACTGTGTTTGTCATGAGTCGGTTATTTTATGCGAGTGACAACATCATGCCACGATGTATAAATTAGATTTGTTTGTTAAGCCAGATCAAGACTAGCATTCTAATAAGGCCTGGTGAATACCACTGCTTCAAGCCTCAGGGGAGTCAACCATTCAAATTCACACAAATTCCAATTGGCCTGGTGCACGCAAGGTATATAGACACAGCACAGGCTGGTGCAAGGCATGCACACACACTCACACACACACACACACACACACACACACACACACACACACACACACACACACACACTCACACCCATGCAAACACAAGCAGAGATGCATATTTGCAAACACTGTCTGTAATCAAACCACATTCCCTGACATATGGATGTGCACGTGTGCACACGCACACAGTCTGTCGTGCAGAACATTTTTGCGTATGCACGCAGACACACTCACATTATCAGGTAGCTGGTGGAGAGGTTCTGTGGGCTAGAGATTAAATTACTGCCATGGTGAATCCATAAACGGTAAATTACTTGGCTGGCATGCAGAGGTACAGTAGCCACCAGGGGAAGCATTTGCCCGCACACTAATGTCATTACTAGTGTCCATAATGTATACAGGGGTGGGTGAGCAAGGGCGGTCTAACCATACTACCACATACAGCGCTAGAAGACTGGGTAACATTTTCTATGAAAATCTCATTCAAGATTTATTTATTCCCATGATTTATCATTTATTTAGAGTAGGAATCTGTATTGACCGAAAGTGGGCATTTGTTTTGACTAGGCCAGCTTAAAGAGAGTATTTCACACCAGAGGCGTCAAGTTCCTATAACGGCGGTGGGTGCAGCCCCCCCCCTCCCCCCAGCGGTGGAAAAAAAACGAGTTTTGTTTTTTCGGTTGGTACTTTATTTACAGTTTGCTAATGAACACAGTGTTTCAGTTCACAACGAACACATTAAATTGTTTCAGCATCTGTGACAGTTTATCAGAACAAGGTGATTGAGTCTTGCTTGTCCCATTGTGGATCGCAAATATGTCTTTAGTCTCTTTAGCCCTGAAAAGGACCTTTCTGCACTGCATGATGTGACAGGGACAGTCAGCACTTGTTTCACCAGTCTTACGGCCTCTGGTAAAGTAGATATGCCGGTCCCCCGTCCTCACTTTTGAGGAACTCCACGACATCATGAAAGGTAGACAGTGGAACTCTATGCCGCTTTGCCATGGCAAGCAACATGTCACGATGCAGTGTCAGCAGCTCACTGTCAAAATCACTCCCATAGTAGAACTGCACTATGCTTTTGCAGTCGCCCTTCCCGACAAGAAACTACCTGGCAGCAGAACAAAAGCCACCTTATTAGCATTTGAATGCCCATGGGCGGCGGCCCAACACCTATCTTGCGCCCAAGCGCCCCCAACCCCCCGTAAAGCCAAAGGTATGTGACTACGTGCATGTCCACTGGGGAAGGGACATTTCAGTCAGGACAGTGGGTGCATATACTGCATATTGATATTGGCGCCGCTTATTATTTTGCCCGTGGGTGCTTCTGCGCCTGAGCACCCGCGGAGTTGACGCCGCTGTTTCACACCACCACATGACAACAATAAAAGACAATGTCAAATCAACACTGGTATAACCAGCCTCTAACCAAACTCTGACCATGTCAAGATGAAATTATGTGCAAATGTCAAAATGATCAAAATGACCAGCATTAGTCCACCTTAGAGAGGTGAGGTTGTTACTACGGGCTTGGGCAGACTGCTAAAGCCGCCCTGCTGTCAAAATAAAGCTGTCCTCAGTTGGTTGAAAATGTAGGGGCGACAAATCTGTGGCCAGAGACGTTGTTGAAGCAGTCATGGCGGTGGTGGGCGGGATCCCCTCTATGCTAAGTTGCCAGAGAGATTTTGCAGGTCTGGGCAATATCTGCCCACATAACTAAGTCCCCTGGGAGATGTTTGTTTGTTTATTTATTCATTCATTCATGCATTATTCTAGTGGTTCTCAAAGTTTAAATTTCAAGGACTCCCACAGCTCTCAGATTTATACACCTGTCGGGGTCCCTTGGGAACGCCTTCAAAGAACCCAGAGGGCAACTGGACCTCACTTTGAGAGCTGCATTATTTCAACAGATTAAATTTAAATGAATCTGTTAAACAGAGTCTATATTATAGCAGATGAACCACTGTGCCTCGCCACACCGTTTGGGAGCCGCTCATTATGGACTGTAATAACAATTTTCAGACAGTGTTCGACTTGCCAAGTTTAGTAACAATATGCTGTGCAATGCAAAACTCTGTTTCCATTTCCGTACGCTGTAGCCACTGGCATCGTATTATGAAGCATTATGAACCACTTCATTTTAGCCTTATAAATTACAACCTTATAGCTTGTAAGATTGTGTCAACTACTGTATAGGCAGCCGCCATAAAGCAGGTGCGATGTTACTTGATAATGGGTTTTGTGCTGTCACCCTCGGCCCCGTGTGCATGCCAAGCACAGGGAGGCAGCATGGTGAGATGAAACAGTTGGAGTTTGCACTGCAGTGACCTTAAAAACACTGCATCGCGGGGAGGGGGGGGGGGGGGGGGGGCGCACGGTGGCACAGTCGGTAGTGCTGTCGCCTCACAGCTAGAAGGTCCTGCGTTCGATTCCCGCTGGGGACGCTGTGCATGGAGCTGGGGGCGTGTTCTCTCCTCCGCGTCATCGGTACCCATACCCGAGGTGGGGTTGGCGAAAGGACTTTTCTGTGTGGAGTTTGCATGTTCTCCCCGTGTCCCCTAGGGTAGTTACCCTCACAAAAACATGCAGTGATCCTGGTCTCTAAACTACTTCCCCCTGGCCAGGAGGGGCGCCTGATGGAGGGGGAAGGAACTGGTCGGAACCCCCCCCAGAGGGCAGAGGAAGTGTTGCACCCAGGATTACATTAGACAATTGACACTGGGTGGAAAAAATGGGTTGCAAAATCGTGGGATAAAAATGTGAACAAAATAAACAAAAAAACACTGCATCGCATTAGGATTAATGGTTACTGGATATCCCGGCCGCCATCTGTAGCACAATGCAACACAAGGACGAAGAAGAAGAGGTGCACTCAAGAGGTGCACGTACGCATGCACGGCACTATGTGGGTGATGTAGCACGTGACATGTCAACTTGTCAAGCAGCTGACCGAATTGACAGTCTATTTAAGCTCACCACCTACTTCCTCTTGATGTGATGTCAGTGCCTCTGAACGTCGTATGCCATTTTGTTTGCTCCCAGCACCACCATTAGGCTAAGGGTTTCTAAGGCTTCTGTTTTCCCCTGCAGGGCAGGTTATACGGTAGATGTATACAATCACCCTGCTCTTAAATGGCTGTCTTTTAATGTGCTGAGCGTTGAGTAATGCATAGTAGTGCCTGAATGCCAAGATCAAGTATAATGTTGTACAATCTATTCTTGAGCTATCCAAAGACTGTGACTGTCAAAGCCGAACATTTGTATTCATTAAGTCAACAAGTCAACTGTCATTCAGCAAAAAAAAGCTGAAAGCAACACAATGACTGTGTTGTTGTATGCAACAGTGTGTAATTAGCCGTTATCAGTGTGGTGCCAGTCACATCTGTCTGTCATCTTCTCCGTGGCTGCCTGCACTTTTCCTGTCCTCAGGACTCCATCAACTCCACCATACTGTATGCATCTATTCTAGCAAACAAAAGGGGGAAAATAGCATGCATGCGTCCGCACTCGGAATTGTCCAAAAATTACATTTGGATATTCGTTTTAAAAACCCACGTGGATTCGAGCAATTCGACCCATTCGGATTTCGGATTTCAATTCGAGCCATTCGGATTTTTTAATAATTATATTTACACCAATACAACCTGAGACATAACATTTAAGATCGCATTGCTGGCGCAACTCTCTCTCTCCGCGCATTGGTGCTGCTGAAAACCGAGTTGGAACACAACGCATGCATTCTCCCTTCTCCAGTAAAACTTCACTGACATTTTTCTTAAATGAGCAATCCTACCACACAGCCTTATCAAAACGAGGCACGGAGGCAGTATTAATTCACAGAACAGAACACTGCATTGCTGCTGCTGCTGCCGGACCCGGCACCACATTTCATCCTTACGCATTTTATTTATCTTTTTATAATTTCCTGAAGGATAAAGTCGCTTCATGATTGAAGATGTCTAAATATATACTCTCCCGTCCGTCCGAAACAACACCGAAGCAAAGCCTGTCCCAGATTCTGATCACTAGATACGCTGTTGACGGAAGATTTCACCCTTCTGAGCAGCGTACACCCACTGCGCAAAGAACGTAAAAGGCTCCCGCGGCCCCGCCCGCCCTGTGCTCAATACGCAGGCTGCGCTGCGTAGTCTGCGTTTAGGAAGAGTGTGAGGCAGCTGATTTATTCTTCAATGTATGCCGTTGTCGGCGTGTCGCGTGGCAAATATAACTAATCTACAAGCTCACAAGTCACAACACTTACCCATGGCACCGAAAACTAATAATAATAATAAATAAATAAATATTTTTTATTTTATTTTTTTATTCAAACCTTAATTTTATATATTCGGTTATTCATTAAAAAAAAATGATTCAGAAATATATTCGGATATAGAATATTCGTTGGCAGCACTAATGCTCATTATAATAATGTTACCATTTTTGTCTACTCTGTGTCTGAGGGGAGGGTTGTGGACAGTTCAGAAACCCGCCTACCAATGACATCATCTGCGTGCAGGACAGGTTTGGTAATTTTTGTTTATTTTTTTATGTGAGAAGAATGGCTTCTATTATAGCATGTCTATAATAGAAGTCTGTCTGTCTATTTGTTTTGTTTAGAGTACTAACAGCTGCAATACCGCTGGGTGACCTAAAATGGCAATGTTGAGCAGCCTAAAGGGCCATTCACACTGAGCACTATAACTATAACTGCAGCCAGCAAGCAGTCTTGTTGAGCAACCTGCACAGCTCAGTTCACACAGATCTTTTACTTGCACTGATTCCATATATACAGCCATAGATACACTCAATGCAAGTTTATGCGTGATTCAACTCAGTGGCATTCTAATTTGTCATGCTCTGTCTACTCAAACAATAATTAATTGCTGTGACTTTGGGTCAGGCTTTAGTTGTCATACAGATTAGAATTATCCATCATATCATATCACTGAAGATTCACGCGGGACACATACAGTAGTCATTTTTACGAGGTGGCACATGGTATTCACACAGCAAACGACCTTCGCCAGGTGTGATTATTATCATCCTGCACCACACCATAATGATGCATGATGGGTAGGCATGTAACGATACACTCAACTCACGATACGATACGTATCACGATATGAGGTTCACGATACGATTTTTCACGATACATATCGTCGGGATATAATATTGATATATATCGATATACGATATATCGTTACATGCCTAATGATGGGATGTCATAATAATAATTTTATTTATAATGCTACAGTAGGCAAAAATGCATGCAATAAAAAGAAGAAACATCACACCACTAAAAACATGGAAACAACATTTAGAACATGAGGGCATTGAGGCTAGAGGTAAAACCAGTGAAGCAATCCCCCCCCCCCCCCCTCTCTCTCTCTCTCTCTCTCTCATTAGCAGGCAGCAGGCACAGAACTACCCCTCTCTCTGTTTCTGGCGCCCCCTACTGGTATTAATAAGTCACATACTCGTGCTCATGACCACTGATACATAGGTGTACACGGGTACATACACGGACATTGCTGGTTGTAGGAGTGGTTGCACCACTAAAAAAAAAGCCTCTTAAAACACTAGCATGACTGAAGTAAAATGAGACACATGTGCTTAAATTCACATTTAGAAAATGTTTCAGATGTCAAAGATTTCTGAGATCATAGAATGGATGATAGAATGGATGATGATGGTCATGGAAGGGGAACCTTCTGAAAGCTTCATGGGCAAAGATAATAAACTTCAAAATCTCAAAAAGACGGTCAAAATGACCTCTCAGACATGCTAGTGTTAAAAGAGTCAACCGACTGTGGTGCTCTCATGTGGGCAGGGAGGGCGTTCCACAGTTCGGGGGGCGACCGCGCGGAAGGCCTGGTCACCCATGGTGCGTATAGAGTTGGTCTTGACGGGGTGGAGGCGTCTTGCTAGTGTCTGAGGAGCGGAGGCTGCGAGTCTTTCAGGGAGACTATAATTCCTTGAGGTAGGAATGGGCGTTGCCGCGTGGATGAATTGCTGAGTGAGCGTCAATGTTGATGCAAATAAAATCTTGTTTATTTGTATCATTGTAATGTTATTCCAATGATACTATATAACAGGACAGGATACTGGATTCAGGAAAACTGCTCGCAGATTTGGGACTGCTCCCAACCTTCCAGGAGGATGTCTGGTCAGTGTGGTCACCCGAGTAGAACAAGCAGAAAATCAGCCATGCGGTGAATAGATGAGAGCAGCCCCTGACTCGTATTGACCAGTGCAGACGGAGGCATACATAATGTAACCTAGACTGTACTGAGCCTGCTTATGCTATTGATCTGAAGTGTGGACGCAGGGTTGGATGCAGGCTCGCTGCCTGCGATGCAGTCAATTGTTCCGTCTTTCTGTTGGATTGCTGCATGCCGTTACAATTCTTTACTCTCGACCCGGTGCTGCGGCGGAGGATTGTCTGCATGGAAGCCGGGCCCTATTAAAATACTGTACCTCCCACCCCACCACGCACTCACGCACACACGCACGCATGCGCGCACACATTCCACCCCACCCCCTCGATCTGTTTCCTCTGGGACGGCTTTTGGATAAAAGGCACGGAAAATATAATGTATTAAATGTCATCTTCAAGATGTAGAAAAATTCCTGGCCATTTTCTTTTTTTTATTATTAGTATTACTGTTTTCGTGGCAAGCTAGTGGGAAAATGAGCGCTTGTTTTAATGCGAAGAATTTGAGTAGAGCGACTGACTGCAGATGCAGCGGGGGGATCGAACTAATACGTTGGCCTTTTAAGCTGACAAGTGTGTAATGTGATTGCAAGCGCAGAGCCCCCCATTTCTATTTTCCCGAGATTCCTTCCCCGCACAGCTGGGAGAACAGCTTGCAAGAGGGATCACAGTGGCTGTGATACCGCTCGCCCTTTCAAGCAAGGAGGAGATAGAACAGACCACTGTCTTGATGGAAGATAAAGCCACCCTGATTAGCTTTGCTGTGCTTACATTTGGCATTCCTTGCCTGCTGTCCGTGGTTTCTGCTGCCAAGCCACCCACAACTGAAATGTCAAAATCTGGAATTTCGTGTTTTATATAATGACATGCTGACGTGACGGGAGATCTGCTGTGCGCACGTTAAATTCCTCCACCTGTGGTGTGCGTGCCTGTTTCAACCATGCCTTTGATAGCCTATACTAGATAGAGCACCCACCAACCCCTTGCCCCTTTTTACCAGTTTGAACGTTATTTGAACCTTTAAAAGATTCCTTTAATAAGTAACATTGTAAACAATAACCTTTCTTTCATCAATGTAGCAGCAATGACTCCCATTTTTTTCAACAATCTGTCCTTGCTCTGACCACAGAATCGCGAACGCTGAACATGTGGATCTGCTCCATTGGAATGCAATTGGGTGTCAAATTACGAGCAACGCAAATTGCCAATTGAAACAACATTCACTGTGCGCTGCTCCATCTTAGGTCATAATTGTGGCGTTCATTTGAATGATGAACACTTTTTACACAGTGTTTCCTTGGTGACCGTGTGTTAGTCTCTGTCAGTGCAGAGAGACATTTGGAATTTTGCCAAGTAACAAGAAAAACGTTTGATCTTGAAACATGTTTTGTAACTGCAACGAAGGCTCTCACTTCCATTCATATTAGCGGATCTGGGAGAGTGTTTCGTTGGATATGTAGTCCCCATATATGGGGCTATACGACATATCCGACTAGCACTGTTGGGCGATATGACATAATATGATATGTCTACTCTAGTATGACGATCCCTATATTTGGCCCGAGCCGACCTAGTGCTGATATCAGATAGATATGGTAGAACCCATATATGGATAGATCTGACTGACTTAGTCATCATGACAAGCCTAGTCGGAGGATACATGACTGGGGTTTGCTCCAAGTTAGTGGTTGAAGTCGAAGCATCTTGGTTTAAGTTCTAGTTGAGCACCACTGCGGCGGGTTCTAACCTAAGTAACCAGCTAATAGAGCTTTGAGCTATTTTATAGTAACACTCTCTGTTGCCCATCTTCAAATGTCTTCACTGCATGTGCTCCTCAATACCTTGTCTGGCAGAATACACAACATTTGAATAAATTATAGAACACGCTATAAAAACCAGATCCTCTCTCGACTTGATATTTTAAATGTCTCGGGATATATACATTATTACATTTGGCTTATTATTTAGACCATTTTACGTCACTAAACCTTTGTTTAATAGGCAAGATGTTGCAAAGTTGCATGTGTGCATCTGATGAAAGGGAAGGAAGGGAAGTCTGCACACTTTATACTGTAGCTCTCAGTAGAATGTATTATACTGTAAGTTGATAAAGTTTCAACCCAAACGGGTGTTCATCAGGTCAACTCATAAAGATGAGTACACCTTAGAGCAAAATATTATTTCGTTCAAAATATGTTAAGTACAGTTTTGTTATCTGTTTACGCATAAAAACAACACAGAGATACATGTTTATTTACCACACTTTCATAGGGGTTCCCTGAACCCCTATGCCTTAACGTTTCACATATCGGCAGACCACATGAGATGTTGTTAAATCTCACATCTTGTTTTTGAGCGGTGTACACGGTGTACACCACCTCTTTTAAAAGGCTATGTATCCCTGTGCCTGTATGTCTGTGTTTAGCATAGGACCTTCAACCCTGCTATTTAAATGGTAAATGGTAAATGTTGCATTTACTATAGCACCTTTATCCAAGGCGCTTTTCAGAGATTGTGCATTACATTCACCCATTCACACACCGATGCCGGAGGAAACACAGCAAGGCACCAACCTGCACATCGGGAGCAATTAGGGCCAGAGTCTTGCTCAAGGACACTTCGACACAAAGTCTGGGGGATTTCGGGTTTGAACTGGGAACTAGTGGGTTTCCCACTCTAACCCTGAGAATACTAATTAATTACACACTTTGGGAAACACTGCAAGCTCATCACATTCTGCTGTGCGCATAGAACACTAAACCAACAGAAATGCAATTGTGTTTGTGTTCATACTATGTTAATGTGCATTATGATCCACCAACCTAGTCCCCATATATGGGGGACAAGGGGAGAGCAACGGACTTGAACTCATGCTTCCTTCATGCCTGAGTGTCCAAGTAGTGTCCTGACAGGGGGGAGTTTCCCTGGTTGGACGTAGCGCGTGGAAGGAACACGTTATTCCAACCAGTTCCTTTCCCCTCCATCAGGCGCCCCGGCTGGCCAGGGGGAGGCAGTTTAGTGACCAGGATTACTGCATGTTTTTTGTGAGGTATACCTACCCTAGGGGACACGGGGAGAACATGCAAACTCCACACAGAAAGGCCCTTTCGCCAACCCCGCCTTCGCCTTCCCCGACGCGGAGGAGGAAACACACCGCCAGCACCCACAGCATCCCGAGCGGGAATCGAACCCAGGACCTTCTAGCTGGGAGGCTACAGCACTACCAACTGTGCCACCGTGCTCCCCGAAAAGTTTAATTTCAAAGAACTAAATGGACCCTTAGGGGTCCACATTTGCAGTTGCAGTTTTACTGTGTTCGAGCCCCTGGGGTACAACGAAAAGAACCTTGGAATTTGCGCTATTACTTCCCAATTTCATCATCTTCATTTCCCTACAAGGAGCCATTGGAGTGTGGTTGTTGTACCATGCGCCTTCTCTTTTTAAATGCACATGCAGTACTTCCACACCACCCGTACACTGTATATAACACCTACTGTACTGTATGCATGAGCTCTAACATGCATAGGTCTCTGGCTCGTCCCTTTACATTATTGGAATTGCCCAATGGGCATTGACAGGGGGGTTTAATGAATTAAAGTGGACATAGCTGACTCAGTTCAATCGATACCTGGTCCCCTGCGGAGCCCTCTGCACTGTGTGCCAGAGAGAGAGAGAGAGAGAGGCTATACAAGCAAGGGAGGAAGAATGAGAGATGGAGCGTGCGCGCGATAAAGGGAGGTAAGTCAGAGAGGAAGAGGGAGAACATGCAAGAGGACTAAAAGAGAAAGGGAGACCGCATCCAGAAGGAAGGAGGGAGGGCGTGATGCTGAAGGGGAAAGAGACCGGCAAATATGGAGCTGAATACCAAATGGAATGAAGGAGAGGAGAGGGCCCCTATAGCCTGATGAAAGGGTTAAGTGTTTTGCTGTTCTTCAACCTGATGGGTCCTACAGCATCTCTTCGAGGGGGGGGGCTATTATGTCCCATGGGATCCCGTGCGATGCAGTCTCTGGGCCAACAGTGTGTTGTTTGTACTGTATACAGCCGCAAACAAACTAGGCCTCAATGGCACACGGCCTCATTCAGTCCAGTACACTTAGAAACGGCATTCGTCTTGCGCTGCTCCATCTGAGTGCCGTAGTCATAATTGTGTTGGTGTTCTTTTGAGTGATATAAACACTTTTTTATGTGGTGTTCCCCCTTGGTGACCGTGTATTCCCTCTGTCAGTACAGCGAGACGAGTAACAAGAAAAAACGTTTGACCTTGAAACGTGTTTTGTAACAGAACACTCTGTTGCCCCTCTTCAAATGTCTCCGCTGCGCTCCTCAATACCTTGTCTGGCTGGACATAAAAATACAATAACAAGCAGTGCTATATTGACCTACGACCAGCACTGCCATCTTATATCAACATTTGATTATTAATATTTATGATTGGATATCAAGACAATCAAAACACAAGCTTAGTATGAAAGTTTACTCATAGCATCTGTTAATAAACCGTTGATTCAGCCCATTTAGGATGTCTTTAGGCGGCCATCGGTTTTAGGTCCAATGTCATTTCATTTGAATCCATTAAAACTAATTGGTTAAAAACCAATAGATTTGCCCAGTAGTAAACTGATGCTCCTTAACGTTGCGTTGTTTCTGACAGCTGGCAGCCGTTGCTAGCTAGATGTAAGGCAAATTTTCGAGTGGTGCAACCACTCCAAGGAACAGCAATGTCCGTGTTCACCTATGTACCTATGTGTCCGCCTATGTGTTAATGAGCACGAGTATGACTATTAGTACCAGTAGGGGCGCTGTTGTGCCAGAAACAGAGAGAGAGAGAGTGCTGCACTGTTGCCTGTTAATGAGAGCGAGAGAGAGAGAGAGGAAAGGGGAGGGGGGGGGGGGGGGGGGGGGTTGCACCACTCAGTTCACACGGGTGTGATTGCTGTTATTGTGAGATATCAGCATCTCATTGGAATGCCTCTCAGCCAATCAAATGATGATGTCGGACCCAGCTGTGGTATAATTTCTTTAAGACATTCTGAACGTCCGCCAATAGGTAGATATTGCTTTAATTCTGTAGCTCATCACGGGGGTATGTTTGCCAGCAAATATGTATGAATTATACTCCTGCGGTGGCCAGCGAGATTCTAAACGTCCCTCCAAGGTTATTCAGAAACCTGTTTCGAGCTGGCATTCCGTACAAGACAGTGCAGTGATTGGACGGAACAGACTGGTGCAATATTTAGAATGTGAACATAAAACTAATTCCATTGCCTTTGCCATCTGACACGATCCGTTCTGTACGTATAGCTTTTCTTTGATATATCCACCCTCTCTCACTCACCTTTTTGTCTTATCGCATTCACTTTAATCCCGCCTCCCGTGT
>NC_139713.1:18352460-18389960 GCF_964188405.1 Protomyctophum parallelum
CTCTATCGCAGAGGGTCCGCTTTTTAGCGTGACGGATGGTGAGGAGCTCCATGTCTGAGGATCTCAAGTTCCGCTCAGGGGTGTAGTCCTTGAGGAGGTCAGACAGATACCGTGGGGCAAGGCCATGGAGGGATTTGTAGGTGAGGAGGAGCAGTTTGTAGGTGATGCGGAACTTAACCGGAAGCCAGTGGAGGTGTCTGAGGGTAGGGGTGATGTGCTGCCAGCGTTGTGTACGGGTGAGCACTCTGGCAGACGAGTTTTGGACATACTGTAATCTGTCAAGGGCCTTGTTGGGGACGCCGAGATGAAAGCGTGAATGAGGGTCTCTGCCACAGAGTCTGGGAGTGATGGCCGGAGTCTGGAAATGTTTTTGAGGTGAAAGAAGGCGGATTTGGTAACGGATTTGATGTGGGATTGAAAGGAGACCAGGAGTCCAAGATGACACACAGGTTGCGCACTTCGGAGGATGGAGAGATGTAACAGCCATCCAGCTGGAGAAGAAAATGTCCGATCTTCTCGATCTTCTCAAGCTGAGCCTTGGGACCCATGACCATGAGCTCAGTTTTCTTGCCGTTGAGTTTGAGGAGGTTGGTGGTCATCCAGGTCGTTATTTCATGAAGGCAGTTGACAGTGGACTGTGGAGGGAGCAGAGAGGTTGGTGTAGTGCTGAGATACAGCTGTGTATCATCAGCATAGCAGTGGAACCGTAGATCGTTTTGACCGGATTATCTGACCGAGCGGAAGCATGTGCTCTGTACTGACCCAGAGCCTTGTGGCACTCCATGGTTTACTGGCTTATGGTGGGAGCTGGATCCATTGATGGAGACAAAACTGCTGCCTGTTGGACAGGTATGAGTGGAACCAGGAGAGAACGGATCCGGTGAGTCCAAGGTGGGTGGAAAGGCGATTGAGGAGGATGGAATGGGAGACGGTGTCGAGAGCTGCAGAGAGATCGAGAAGAATCAGGAGACTAATGTTTCCTGAGTCAGCAGCCATAAGGAGATCGTTGGTGAACTTGATCAGGACGGTCTCCGTGCTGTGGTGAGCTCTGTAGCCAGACTGGAGGGGTTCGAAGAGGTCATGGTTGGACATGTGCTGATGGAGCTGTGCGGAGCTGTGCGGCTACTGCTCTTTCCAGGGTCTTACTGAGGAAAGGCAGGTTGGAGATCGGCCGGTAGTTAGCAAAGTCATCAGGGTCCAAACCAGGCTTCTTCGGGATTGGGGTAACAGAGGCAATTTTGAGACTGATGGGTACAGTGCCTGATTGCAGAGAGGAGTTGATGATGTTTGTTATGATGGGGCAGAGGGTGGGTAAACAGGCCTTCGCCAATGCAGTGGTCAGCGTAGCTTCCACCGGAGCAAAGGAGACAAAGGGTGGACATGCAGCCGGGGGTGCAATGTCCTTCAACTGAGGTGCCTGCAGAGAGGTGGAGGGTGTCTGCAGCTGCAGGTGGATGGTATCCACCTTCTCATGGAAAATATCCAGGAATCTGGAGCAGAGATCACGGGCACCAGTGGGGGGGGATGAGGGCCCGAGGGGCTGAGCAGTTTATTGATGGTGGAGAATAACTTTCTGGGGTGGTTTTGCTGAGACCCAATAAGGGTGGAGTAATACTGGGTCATTGTCCTGGAGAGAGCCTCCTTATAGGCTATTACGTGGTCTTTGAAAGCCAGATGGTTGACAGTGAGGCTAGTTTTCTTGTAGAGCCTCTCCAGCCGTCGATAAACCATGGCATCTTACGTGGCTTAATGCTTTATTGTGTGTGTGTGTGTGTGTGTGTGTGTGTGTGTGTGTGTGTGTGTGTGTGTGTGTGTGTGTGTGTGTGTGTGTGTGTGTGTGTGTGTGTGTGTGTGTGTGTGTGTGTGTGTGTGTGTGTGTGTGCGTGCGTGCGCGCCTGTGTATGTGTGTGCACTAATGGCTTGGCGGAAGATAAGCTAATGGAGACTGGCGTGTGTGGGTCCTATAGTGCCATGTGACTGGGGACGAGGTGCACACCTGTGCGCTCATCTGTTGTGCTGTGGGAGGATTGATATTAAGTCATTACTTCAGGCAGTGCCAGAGCGTTGCGAGTGTGTGCATGGCTGCCAGGGTGACCACGTAGCCATTATAGATCACACACCCACTGCTATTTTCATATGCCAAGGCTTTTTTCATGAACAAACGCACATTATGCACACCTGCCCACAAACACACACGTAACTGTGTGCACACATGAGTGATCGCACTCACATACGTACACACACACACACACACACACACACACACACACACACACACACACACACACACACACACACACACACACAAAATAACTGCTGTTGGGCAGGAAGTAGAGTATGTGGAAAGCTGGTGATTTTTATTTTGTGGGGAAGTGGCCAAATGGAAATTGGAAAAAAGAGATTTCTAAAATTGCTAGTTAATATTGAACTGTCCACAAATCACAAATATTAGGTATGGGCACCGTGCACCTGCACCAGGGACTGAGATGCAGAACAGACTCACAAATAGCTTCCTCTCGTATCAGGGCGGGGTACGTGGTGGGACGGCGGATTTATACTTGGTCCTGCACACTGAAAATAGCCAAACCACAGGCTCAGTAGATGGGCTATTTCCGGTGAATGACGCCAAGTGCGCACCTAAATATAAATCGTCCTTAAGTGTTTCTGTGTAATGGGTGCGTGGGAAGTGCGCAAACCCTCCACACTCGAACGGATGGACTATAACACTCCAATAAAACAACCAAGCAATAACAAGATAAACATAAAGAGAATTGCAAAAAGAAAATCCGTACGTGGGACTTGGTTTTGAGCGATTGCCTCGCATCGCCGCTCGATTCAATCAGGGAATTTGAAGGACAAAATGCGGACACCGCAATCACTGTGTCAGCATGATACTGGACACATGCAGTATTTATAGGTGCAGTATATGGATGGACCATGACATCCTACCTTTTATCAGCTGTGGATCCACTTGACAACGTACTGTACACGGCATCAGAGAAACACCACAACTAGAGTGCTATCCGACGGTGGAAATAAGGCTTTAGCAGGTGGCAATTTGAAATATAGGTTTGTGTGAGCCATTGTATTGTGGTAGTGAAGACTCCACACATAGGGAAAACGTCAGTTTTAACTTTTCTCATGTGCAGGATAGGTGCAAGTTGCACTTCTACAACTGCAAACATGGAACAGTGCATTGGAACATACTGTATCATCATGGTTATGTTATAGTCTAATCCACAGTTTCATATCACAGCCGAGTATTACATTCCTGTCTGGTTTATTATTGTTCTGGCAATGCACAATACGGATTAAGTGAGTTACGTGTGATGTCATGCATTGATTGTGCTGTTAAAAGGCCTGGCCACTTTCCGTATGGCCAGGGAGCGGTGGGTAATGTAGGCTAGAGAAGGCTAAGTCTTCACAAATTTACTGCTGGCTATATGCACATTATACTGTAGATACACAGATCTGATTAATTGGTAATGTGTGTACTTGTCGCTGTAGCCACCGCAAGAGGGTGTCAATACACAGCGCCAGGAAGACGAGAGAGAGAGAGAAAAACAAAAAGCGTTTTCCTGTCACATCCTGATCCGGGCGCATGTTCGTAAACATCCGCCCGACAATCACATTTGCAGCAAGCAGCTGTTTTGGAAATTAAGAGTTTAGGAATTTCAGAAAGCAATGCCGGCTGCACCCACCGCAACACTGGAGCGACAGCGTGTGCTCCTTCCTCCAACACTGAATCACCTGCTACCTGTAGGCTACCTGCCTACAGCGGGGTGTGGGAGGTAATGCTATAGCGCTGCAGGGAATCTGAACCACCAAGTCAGTGTGGTGTTGTGTGTACCAAGGTGTGTGTACCAGCCGTGCACCACAGATTGATAAAAAAGACAGACGTGTATTCGAAAAATAAAACTGACACCAGATTCTACAAATGTCTTTGTTAATTAATTAATGTATTTTAAATCATGACAGTTTGCTGAAAAACCTGTTTCTATATCAGTGGTTTTCAAAATATTTCATGTCAAGGACCCCAAAAGTTATATATATTTGGCCACCGACCCCCATCTCAAAATATGTTGTTCCAGGGGCCCCCAGAAGCAAAGATTTGAGTTAAAAACGTTCACTCTGAAAGAATATATATTCTAAATTTGTGCCACATTTTCACGATTTTCCAAAAATAGCAGATCTACAAGCTCATAGCGCGGCACCGAGTGTCGCGCTATGAGCTTGTATATCTGCTATTTTTCAATAGCTAAAGTATAACATAATGCTTAAAACACCTAAAGGGGTTCACGCCCAAAATGGGTTAAGAAGTACTGAAAATTGCAGATGTACAAGCTCACAATGCGGAGCAAAGCGACGGGTTGTAGATTTTTCAATATAGTTTGGGTCCCGGGCAAACAGCTAATTTCTCAGATCGTTTGGGAACCGCTGAACTACTGCATGGACCTAAGATAAAGGAGGGGAAAAGGAGAGACAAACGGACAGACAGAGCTTCCTACGCCCGCACGTCCCCCAGCTAATTTGGACAGCCTCATTCATTGATTCAAGTGGTCTGGCTAATAGAAGTGTTTGGTTTTGAAACGGGAGCATTGTTGTGTTATTTAGCCCATGGGGCATATGGTTAAATCACATAATTGTATTTCATGGGCACTTCGCCCTGGCGCTGTATAAATAGTTGCCCAAATATTAGCATTCCCAAACATCATGCAGGCTCACGCACCTCGCCTATGCGCATGGCAGGATTCCATGAGCCACGGGTAGTCAGAGTGGGACACACAGAGATGGAGTCACAATTCAAGGGAGTGGAGTAGTGGACACTGTGGAACACATGCAGGGAACTTATAAAATGTGATACACCTTTGGAGTGTGGAGTGTTGGCCACCTACCAAGTGGATTCTCAGAGTTGTGATCGTAGTTGTGATCTTCCTTCACCTGACCATTCAGTTTGCGTTTAGTCTTTGTCTTGGTACAGTATCGTTATGCTCAAATAGGAGTAAATAATGACCACAGTGTTGCAAACAAAATACATATTTATATTTATATATATTTTAAGGCCTTATTTGAGATAGTGGAGACTGGAGAGAGAGAGAGAGAGAGAGAGAGAGAGAGAGAGAGAGAGAGAGAGAGTGTCGAAACAAGTGGAGAGAGAGTAGGGACCTGGGGACTCGCTGTTCAGGGCATTTTGTGCCCATGATATGGTATAGAGAGACAAATCCACAGAGTGGCCAATCACGACTGCTGTGTCAAGTGGCTTGATACAGGGAGTTCACAACCACAGGGCAGTATGCTCTCCTCTTGTGGATTGGTCTATAATAATGGTCCCTAACCACAAGGCTATCGGGGCTATACCCCGCCATAGCATTATCTCTGTGTTTGGGAAATGGCAGATGAATGTGTTTGTGTATACAACCGGATGATGCCATGAGTGAGAATGATACGATGCGTTTGCTGTTTAGCTAAGGTGGGAATATCGGGCTGCGTCGGGTGGTAGTATGATGCACACGTTTACGAGTCAATTGAGAACGGATAGAGAAGCCCTAAGAGGCCAATGCATTTAACCCATTTTGAACTGAGATCAGATTCTAAAAATGTCTGTTTGAAAATGACAGTTTTCTCAAAAAAAATGTTTCTGTCAGTCGTTCTTCGATTTTTCAAAAATAGCAGACCTACAGCATAACATAATGCTAACACCAAAAGGGGTTCCCGCACAAAATGGGTTAACCTGGGGCTCTGGATTAACCTGCAATGTTATCGCGCCTATTCTTCTGCAGATGCAGTGATTGACAAGACGAGCCATTTCTCATGAGAAGACGCGCCTCAAACTACTGTATATCTTATTGGATGTACTGTGTATATATAAAGGCAATATCTGCCAGGGTAATTTAGCAAATGCCACGATGCAATGTAATGGCGAGCAATATATCCTATATGTGGAATTGGAGAGTGCATTTATTACAAAGGTAAACATTATGCACCTATACCCATCCACCCACACACTGACTGACAAATAGACACGTAATTTACACACGCACGCGCGCGCGACACACATGCAGACACACACACACGCACACGCGCGGCACACAATGTGTGCACACGTTGCCCGGATGATGAAATGCAACCCCCATTGCCCCCATCATTCCTTTAGAGAGGTGTACCTAGAGTTTACAGTAATTGTGTTTCCTGTTTCCAAGTCTCAACCTCCGGCCATTCTGTTGGTTTATTCATGAGTGTGTGCGTGTGGGGGGGTGGGGGGGGGGGATGAAACGGAGGGAAGACCTGGGAAGAATTCTTAACCAGCAAGGAAGAAAAAAAATCAACACAACCTCCAGCAATCTGACTATCAATCAGGGCAGCATGTCTGTGGGAGAGAGGCCCTAATTATGGCCCAAATGAACATTGACTGTTTTCTAATGGAATTATTCAGACCAGGCCTATGAGTTTGTGTAAGCCAGCTCCCTTATTCTCCATTCCCATTCGTTATGCTCTATTATGCTACGCTTTGGTGGGTTCTTGGCAGACTTTTCCAACATGTTCAGAAGGCGGCTCAGGGCTCACACTCAAAGAGAACGTATCATCCCCGCTGCGGGCATGATAACCCCGCAGACACACCGTTTGATACCATTTTCAGCTCTTTTCATCTAATTTAACACCGAAGTTGTCCAACCAGTGTTACATTAAAACTGGTGGAAGAGGTACAGTAGGCCTACTCTGATGGTTTGATCAATACCACAATGTAGAGATACTAGTAAAAGACACGTGTTCAACATTTTACTTGAATAAAAGTACAAAAGTATTGTAATCAAAATATACTTAAGTGCCAAAAGTAAAAGTTCTTAATGCTATCAAAATGGAAGATGGATTAACATTTTAAATGTCCAAAGTAGAAAACAGGGCTTAAGTGGTTAATGTTTTGTATTAGTAACCTAAATCTTCTGTATCACGGTGGGAATAAAAAAATTATGTCAAGGTTAAAAAATATATATATTTATTTTGTATTAGTGTTATTATTAAGATCTTGGTGTTTTTCCAATTTTTCGGGCCCACTTGCCATGTCCTCACTTCCAGTGGTGCAAAGTATTACATTTATTCAACTACTGTAGTACAATTTCTTTGAGGATTTGTTTTAACTTATTACGTACTTCGAAACTGACCTCATACTTCCTCCTATGCATGAGGAGTCCACGCGGCTTCTTTTCACCTGACGGGGGAATTTCCCCCGGCTGGACGTAGCGCGTGGAAGGAACACGCTATTCCGACGGTTTCCTTTCCCCTCCTCAAACTGGGAGTCCTTGAAATTAAACGGGTTGAGAGTCACTGCTAGAGCCGTAAAACTCTTCTCTTATGGCAGTGCCTGGCATATATTTTCAAATGGGGGTCCGCGGGGCTAATTAGTGTCAATTTGGGGGTCCCTGACATGAACATTTTTGGAAAACACTGTTCTACAGTGTGTCTCCTGGTCCCCAGGCCGCCCTGTGTGTGTGTGTGTGTGCGTGTGCGTGCGTGCATGTGTTTTGGCAGCCCTGACTGTGTGTCTCTGTGGTCTGCCAGTATAACCGTGTGCACCTTACAGAAATAGTTTATTTATATTATTTCAGTGTATTATTAATATTTATGTGCTGTCTTTGGGAAAATACATGTTCCAAATATAGGGCCCAAAGGACATATTCTCCTCTATGTATGTGGAAGGGGAGGGGGGGAGAGAGAGAGAGAGAGAGAGAGAGAGGGGGAGAGGGGGAGAGGGGGAGAGAGAGAGAGAGAGAGAGAGAGAGAGAGGGGGGGGGGCGAGAGAGAGAGAGAGAGAGAGAGAGAGACTGTGTTCTAAATTGACATGTATAGCTGAATTAACAGATGCTGGTGGGAGTGAGATCCTGTAGCAGAGTGCATGAGTATTGAAGCCAGGCACATCTAAGTCTAATGTTAATGAGCTGAGCTAGGGGACATGGGCCATGGAACTATAAATCCATGCTCGTTTGGCACAAGTCTGTTCTGTCTGTTCTAAGGCCCAAATATGTGTCACTCAAAACAGGGAGACAGACATACAGTGGACGGAGAGTGAGAGAGAAAGATGGGGTATATACATAGCAAGACAGACATAGGAAGCGCAATGGAGAAGGATGTTATGCATGGGGTTGGCTGAGAGAAAGATAATGTTTAACAAAGCCCCAGACATCATGTGTGCTCTCCTATTCCCGAAGCTATTGATGAAGCAACCAGGACATCCCTTAATTGTCCTAACGGTAATCCGTTGATAATATTCTCAAATGTGTAAAACACAAAAAAGTGTTGATGCATTCATAAACAAGTATACTAGAATAAAACAGCCTTGTTCCCCAATCCTCAAGATAAATAACCATCTTCCCTGTGTCATAAGCAATCCATCCATGTATTAGATGGATTGAAAATTTTAATGACATTAACATGACGATGTGTACTCTTTACAAGGCAGTTTTACTCTACTTATTAGGCCAATATGTGACTATTCTTGACGTGTCGATGCGACAAGTTAATAATGTGTTGCATCACAGTGAGCTTGTAGATCAGCTATTTAAGCTATTTTAGAAATATAGGGCTGGTTAACGCCGCTCTGCATAATGACCTCCATATTGAGCTATTTGCAGAGCTGTGGCATAGTTCAAGGTGGCTTGAGGCCATGCTCCACTGAGTCTTTTGAGAGAGACGCTAGCTCCTCTAGTCTGTGCTCATGGCACAACGTTTCTGTGAGTCTTAGCAATGTTCTTTCTTGGGGGGTCGCAGAGATGCCAAGGTATGAGAGCACGCATTGTTCCGGTGCCGAGCCACCTTCTCGAGTCGACGTTTCGCTTCGCGAAGCTTGACGGAAAACATCATTAAAGATGCACAACAGCTCTTTCTCTGCCAGGAAAAATAATGTCTGACATCTGTCTCAGTGTTTCATGTTGGCTGTCACAGGAACTTAAGACGCAACGCTTGTGGCAATCACTGAGAGGATATATTATGGCAGAGCTGGTCGGTATCCTCACCATGACACTGCGTGTGCGCGTGTGCGTGTGTGTGCATATGTGCGTGTCGTGTGGCATGAAGATAGAGGTGTAACGGTGTAAGGAAAACAACAAGAGTCTGCTCAGCAGAACAGGTACTATCCGGTGTTCCTCTAACACGGGTACATGTTGTGCTGTATGAGCAATGCTCATACACATCCATCCATTTTCATATGCCCGCACACTGGGGCATTTCAAAGTTTCCTACGAGAAGTTTCAACACATTACCATGGAGCACGCTTCTATTTTCTTCTGTTGTGTATTGATTTGTTAACATTGCCTCTGATGAAACGGAGAACAATGGCAACAATTGACTGGGGACATTTAAAAAATATATATAATATATACGCTGCCAGTGCAACACAACGGTGTAGGAAAGGAGTGGGATGAAGGCTAATGGCAGAGAGAAGATGGCATGGGGGAGGGTGCTGCTACGGTTCTCTTATTAAAGTGACACCTTGAATCAGTGCCTCATATCTCCATAGACCAGAGTGAGGGAAGAATGGAGGAGTTATACCAAACACTTGTCTTAAGCAGTGAAAATAGCTCTAATTCTACAAGCTACAAATCAATCTGCAAATCAAGTCAGCTTGTAGATCGGCTATTTTCACAATTTCTTGTGGATTTGTTTGGGGGTTTCGAGAAATCCTGAAATAATTTTTTGAAGTTTTGATATAATCCTTATAATGAATTGTATAACATAGGGATATTTACTCGAGTCACGATCGACCCACAAAAATGGTTGAGTTACCCCAAAAATGGGTTGACTCGATGAAAGGCTAAAAAAAAAACAACAGGATAGAAGAAAAGAAGGCAGGACTTTGCTATGGGGAAAGGTAAATCTATTTACAGCAGTGGTGTCTTGGGAAATAGGAAAGGGAAGAATGCTGGGGAAAAAAGAATACTGCTTCAGGAAACAATTCAGCAACATACGTACAAGGCAAATAAATAAACAAACAACCAACATGAAATGGAGCGCACAGCGGAGCTTCAAAGCCTGCAGGTTGATTTGCAAAACGTATTCATTAGCATATTGTTGACTGAAGGACATCTCTTAAAAAATATATATAAATAACAAAAGAAGAACATAGGCAAATCCACTGGTCTGAAAGATAAAGGCAATTACAGTGATAACAAAGGCAGCAATAACATTACCTATACTCTAATGATAATGATAATTAAATTGAAGGGGACAAAAATAATGGTACAGTACCGTTATCAGAGAGAATGCAGGGCTGTGCTTACAAATATGGTTTCCAAATTATATATATGCAAATAAAGCACATGAGAGGTACTTAGCACTATCATTAACACTAGATTAAGAGAAGGCCCATAGCTCATTGACTCAAATCCAAATCATCCAGCACTCCTAAAATAATTATGGATTGTCACATCCAAGAAGAGAAATTGGGCATAGTGACACTTCCATGGGTTATGGCCTGAAGATAATCACAATTCTGTTCTCCACTGAAAATGTCTGGATCAATCTGGAGCATTGTTGTATACTTCTCATAATGTTTGAGCCTATGCCAGGATTCATACAAGCACTTAAGTTATACTAAAATAAGCAGTCAGCAGATCTACAAGCTTGCATATTGGCTTGTAGATTGGCTATTTTCGGTGCACAGCAAAGTATAAATCAGGCTAAAAACGTCTCTTTTCAGCAACTGCGAAAATAAATATCCTGACGGAAACGGTGATAGAAATGTTCTTTATACTGCCGCACAACCCCTTAACACACATGGCCTCTGCAAAGCAGGCCAACTCACGAGGGATGCAAGCAATGTTGAAATGTTGTCCACGATAAGAACTTTGACAATAGCAACTTCCAGGATTTCCAATCTCTGCGTCAAATAGCTTCCACTCACTCGTGCAGATGTCTTATTCAGAATTCATCAAGTAATATCCCAGAGCTGCAGAGCAACTACTGTATATCTCATAACTGATGGCACACAAGCACACATTTCCTGAGAGGAAGCTCTCCAAAGAAACACCACAGCACTGATAAAACTCCAGCATCCAGCCCTTATTTCTATTTTAGAGAAGAGTTTGGTCGAAGCCACATGAAGGAGCAATGTGAAAAATGCCTTTGACCACATGAGAGTGGACTGGGTACTAGGTAGCCTACAGCCAAATACCATCTGTCACAACGATTCCATCCATGTATTTGTTCTAAAATCTAATAATTAAATTAGCATGGTGATTTGTACCAGACAGATGTTATTACAGTTTGATGTTTTCCTGGTATCCTAGTTTGGTTTCTTTGTAGGCAAGGCCAGACCAAAGGGATTGTTTTCTCCCTGTGGCAGACTCGTCTGGTTTCCAGGCTATTCTTTGCACTCTACTTATTAGGCCTATTTGCCAAGTCATTATTTTATTGATGAGGGTTCAGGGTTCATGCCATTACACTGATTGATTGATTGATTGATTGATTGATTGATTGATTGATTGATTGATTGATTGATTACACATATTTTTATGGTGGCAGAGCAGTAGAGCAGTTCTCATGTTTGTTGGGTTATGTGGATTGTATACTGGATTACTGTATGTTGTCTTATCTATCTATCTATCTATCTATCTATCTATCTATCTATCTATGAGAAACAACCGCTTGTTGTTTATCTGGCAACGCCGGCTGCAAACAAACTCAGAAAACAAGGTGCAGTGATTCTCTGTACACTACACCTGCCAATATGACATCTTAAATGCAAATGCAAATCTATCTTTCTACACTCAGAAACTCAGAAACCATGAAATTGTGGCTATAGTGACTCGTCTCTCAATGTCATGACTTCACCAAGTTGCACACGCGCACAGGCACACGCACGCACGCACACACGCACACACACACACACACACACACACACACACACACACACACACACACACACACACACACACACACACACACACACACAGAGCAGCCTGACTCAGTTTGACCTGAATGAAACAAAACCATTAGCATCATTGGTAACACCTGTAGTTACTCTACTATTTCATGTCAAATGGCTGCTGAAGTGGGGGAAAAAAAATCCATTATAGGTAAATAAAATAACTTATTCGTACGCCTAAGTGCATGACTTTGTGCAAACATTAAAAGCTTTAATAAACATTGATTTAATTTGCCATGACTGCCCATTGCTCGATCTACTCAATTTTATATTGTGACAAACAAGATCCTCGGCCAAATGGAAGCATCCTAATGTGCCCTGCAAGCAGTGTTGCCAAGTCTGCTTAATATTACTGACTTTGCATGCTGGGCTTGTTTTTCTGTAAAGTCGCTTAAATATTGGTAGTTTTGGATTTTTACTTACCGGTATTTAAGTGTTGTTGCTTATTTGAGATTGCGGTCTAATGCTGATTTGATAGACTTGATTTGTGTATTTACAATGTTTCAAAACATTTCACATTTTAAAATATTTTTCCCAAGATGATTTTGAAAATAGCTGATCTACAAGCTCACAACAAGTCACATCGCGCTGTGACCGCTTGTTGTTTCTCTTGCGAAATCTGGCAACGCCGGCTGCAAGAGAACACCTTTTGGTTGTACACTCAGAAAACAAGGGGCTGTCATTCTCTGTATACTACACCTGCCAATATGTTCAGCATTTCACACACGACACGGGACGTGGAATTCTGAAAGCTATATGGGGATACACCAAAGAGCACTTGCATAGAGAGAGAGAGAGGGAAGAGAGGAGACGATAAACTAGAAATAGCAGTAGTGCATGTAGTGTGCAAGCTCTCCCTGCACTGCTGGAGGAGGAAAAAAAAGAGAGAGTGAAAATGGAGAAAGCCTCAGAGTTAAAACATAAAATACGGGGAAGAAAAGGTCTCTGAGATTTATCCCACCCAGCCAAATCCATTACGTTTTAATAAAAGCCCGTCGGAGGGGTTGTAAACTCCATTGACTCTGTATACCTCCACGCAAACCCACTCCTCAGACCTTTTTTCTATTTATGGTCAAACCAAATACATTCAACCGGCCTCTAGATAATCTTTAGTGTCCGACTAGCATTAAATGATAATGGTGTATATTAAATATTCATGGTTATGGTGTTTCCAGCCTCAGCTCTGTCCAAAATAAATGTGGATGCCTCCTGAAGAATTAAGGCAACGATTCTCAACCTTTTTCATTTCAAGGACACCCAGTTTGGTATGCATTAGCCCACCGACCGCAATTTTATGAAAGAAAAATGCTCTAGGACTACAGTAAAATCCTCTCTGTTCATTTAACTCAGAGTGTACAACAAATAGAACCCGATCGATTTGATTCTGACAGTCCTGTAGGTTATTCCAGACCCGTAAAGGGTCCATTTGGTCTATCAATCATTTATCTGCGGGGACCCCCCCCCCCCCCCCCCCTGGCTGGGTGGAACCCCCTCAAGGATCTCTGTGTAGCACCGGACCCCACGTTGACAACCAGTGAGTTAAGAGACCCTCAACAGATATCTAGCTATTATAAATAAAGCTATATCGGCTGTATGTAGCGCGTGTAAGTACTGCAGAAGGTCAAGGCCACGGCTGGTGTCCTCAGTCATGTGTCATGTTGTATAACGCCGGGAGAGAAAGAGGCTGCTCTTGCAGACAATTTGTTAGCTTTAGCTATCTGACGGCCCACACCCTGTCCTCAATCACCACCATATCTGTTTAAACTGGGTTTTATCACAGAGATTCCTGACAGGCCGGACAGCCGGGGGAGTGATGGACTGCGCGATCGTAACGTGTCTGCCGTTAAGGTGGAGTCTGCGCGTTCCTTCGTTTGTTTTTTTTCCTTCGTTTTTTTTCTTTTCTTTTTTGCTCAGTCCTGACCTAGTTAGTCACGTTATCGGTCCCTCTTATTGTGTGACACACTTTAAATTCACTCTCCTCTCAAGGTTATTTTCTTTACTTCTCTTTTTTTTAAATAGACTTTTCTTTTAAATTATACATTTCACCCCTTTTTCCTGTTTCTGAACATCTGCCCAAGATAGCAAGTGGTGCTCTTGTTGTGCTTGCAAATGAGACTACACAAAGTCAATTATTGAATTTGTGAATGATTATTTTTTGTTTTTTATTTTGTATTTCATCATCATCATCATCTTCATCTTTATTTATACTCTGAAGTACAATTGAGGACAAGCCCTCATTTTGTAGCCGAGGTTACAATATGCATAGTACAATCAATACATCCTAAACACAAACAAATCAGGGTTAAATTACAAAGGAACTTTTATGCAGAGCAACCAGTCAAACAAACAAAACCAAATAACGTTCATTATAATTTAATTATGTTGTTTAATTGATTGCATCATAGAACAGTTTGTAATTATAGCAAGGTCATCTGTAATGAACCACAACAACCAAAAACAAACAAGAACCAAATTTATAATCTCCATTATTTATAACGGGGTTCTCACAAAATATTATTGACATAAACATCCTTGAGTTTAATCCTCCATGCCCACTGCAGCCTGAGAGAGCGAGAGAGAGATGGAGGGAGAGAGAGAAATAGAGTGATAGATAGAGAGATGGAGGGAGAGAGAAAGAGAGAGAGAGATGGAGAGAGAGAGAGATAGAGAGAGAGAGAGAGAGAGAGAGAGAGAGAGAGAGAGATGAAGAGAGAGAGAGGTCTGGAAGCAAAAGGTCAATAGGGATAGTTTTTTTGCAGTCGGTCATCTACATTGAGACTGGTGTCTGCGGGGGGGGGGGGGGGGCTGTTTTGATTCAGGGCACGCTCGCCGCTCTGCAGTCAGTAGCGTTTACCACCATTGACCAGCCGTCGCCGTTTGATCAGCACTTAATGACACTTAACGCAATCGCTTCAAGACAGCCCTGCTTATTAAGAGCGGAACAGATGTTTTGCCAAAGTGATCTTGCCGTTTTAATTAGCCATTGATACTAAATGCATTAGCGCTTAAGAAGTGGATGCAGTCTGAAATATAGCCACCTGCCCCCGGGAGGGGCAAAACGCGCGAGCGTGTGGAGGAGCCGCGCAAAAGATATGAGGCCCCCCCCCCCCCAACGAGGGTGTGGGGGGGGGGGGGGGGGGGGGGAGGGAGGTGGGGAGGCATCAGTGGAGACTGTCGAGGGAACAAGAATTGTGGGGTGCCATTACAAACTGTGACTTGACCATATACTTGTTCCGTCATCCTGGGCTGTGCTGCAGTTAAGAAGATTAATCGCGGAATATAGTGTTGTACTGTATTCTGAGGGGGTCTGCATGCTGTGGTTAGTTGGAGAGAAGCTCTCTGGTTGGCAACAATCACCTTCTCCTTCCCTTAAGGACACCGTAATTTGTCAGTCAAACGTGTGTATCCGTGAGCCTGTTCCAATACTTGTGGCGTGCAGATGACTGCGCTGGCAAGCCTAAAAGACAAGTATCATTAACTTCCCGAATGGAAAGCTACATCTGAGGGGAATAGAAAGAAGAAAAACATTTTCACAAGACCACACACAAGGTTTAATACATTAAAAACTATCAATTTACTGCAATGGGAATTATTGAACACTTTCTGTATGCTAGACACCACACAGTAAAATCCCCAGTGTTAATTTACCCATTTGTAACTCCAAGAGTGTACAAACGTAACAAAATGGGCCCGCGAGGATCCATTTTGGTTGTATTTGTACACTCAGAGGGTTAAGTTGACACCGATGATTTTATTGTGCAGAACCCAATTCTAATCAACAAACTCTGAAGGGATTTTCCAATAGATTTCTGTTGAAGCCATAATACACTCCAGCTCCCCTGAAAGCAATTCTCCACGCCATACCCAATTCCATTTTCTGACTGATCCTGTCTCACATGCCGCTATATCATGAACGTGTGTGTGTGTGTGTGTGTGTGTGTGTGTGTGCACAAAGATTCACACAAACGGTACGCTTGTGAACGGACTGACAAAAATGTAAGCATGCACATGCAGTGGCCATGGTTCAGGAGGAGGGCGGCCGCTTGACAAATGGACGGTTCCAGGTTCGATTACCCGGCTCCCCCTGTGTTAGTGTGGAGGTGTCCTTGAGCAAGGCAGAACCCCTGAACTGCTCCCGATGAGCGGGTTGGTGCCTCGCGTGGTTTTTCTCTGAATGTAATGCACAGTATAAAGCATTTTGGTTAAAGGGCGCTAAATGTACTATTTACCTTTTACCACGCACACACACCTGCACATCCATGCACGTGCACGCACGCACACACGTATGCACACGCACTTGCACATCCGTGCACGTACACACACACGCACGCACACACAGAAACACACACACACACACACATGCACACACGCATGCGCACACACACACACACACACACACACACACACACAAACATATACTCATATACTGTACATGCACACAAATAGGTACTGTATGTGTGTGTGCATTTGTGCGTGTCTGCTGCACACCAGTGCTTCTGTGTTGGCTCCCCTATTCTGACATATGGGGCATGCAGCATGTTGCCCGCTGCCTCAAAGGCATGGGAATGTGTCTGCGCTCTCTCTCTCTCTCTCTCTCTCTCTCTCTCTCTCTCTCTCTCTGTGTCTGTCTGTCTCTCTGTCATTCGGTCACAGAGTATCAGAGACCCGTCAGATCTGTGACGGGAAGGGGGGGGGGGGGGGGTAGCAGGGTTTGTCTGTGGGGTCGATGATGGGACATCAACCGCCACGGTGCCTTGGCGTGATCCTGTCACCTCAGTCCCAAGCTGTCCCAAAATAAGGCAGAGGGACCCAGCTGTGCCGTGACGGCTGGCGTTCTGGCAAGGTCTCTGTCACGGGGTCCGATCTTAATTTTTTGTTATTCATGTCCTCTCACTGTATTGCATTACTGCTCTTGGTTTTTTTTTATGTTTATGCCTTGCTTTTGTTTCCTTTTTTTCTCCATTGCTCTGTAAAGCACTTTGAGCTGCATTTCATGTCATGAAAGGTGCTATACAAATAAAGTTTTATTATTAGTATTATCCTGCTAACCCACCCAATCCTCCCCAATGTAACGCCGATCCACAAGCTCACGTGTTGCCATGTGACGCACAGTGGCCATGTAGATCTGCTCTTTCTCTTTATTCTTGTGCCTGTAATGACGTATATGAAACGCCCCAAATAGGGACATGCACAATATGGTTATTGTATGGCCATCACACATGTATAAAGAAATAAAGAAAGACAGAAAGACAGAAAGAACCACTTAACTTGTCATCCAGTGCCATTATTACATTGTATAATGCATGTAATCAGCTGCTTGATGACAGCAACGTAGTGACAGTAAATATTCCAAGACGATGCGATGGTGGTAATATATAAGACATAATGTTTAGGGAGGCAATCATTATTGGAAAAATAATTACCCGATGGGTTTGCAGTGATGACCGCTGTACATAATATCTCACTTGCTACAAGGATACTTATGAACAAAATCAATTGTTTCACACCACCCAATTTAATATTCAACAGAGCCATCTAATATATCAACCACATTCACCCTGGGATCCCTACTTTGGCTTTTGGGCATGTCATAGCAAAAGAAAATGTTAAATCATTTTCAAATATACAGTAGCATCATGACAAGTTGTAGGCTTGTAGATTGGTTATTTTCACTATACGTTGTATGACTACATAGAAGCTTAAGCGGTTAACTTAATCGATGAAACCCAATTAGGCTTCTCTATACTGGGTCTGCTCCCTTTCCCCTTTATGTGAAATCTCCCAGAATTAGCCAAAAGTCTGTTAAATCGACGCATATAGGATTTTACAGTGTAAGAGCCTGAATTATTGTTTTCAATGGTGTGTTTGTGTGAGGTTTTCCTGTGCGATTTTCCAAGTGCTGCAGTCTAAATTGTGTGACCAATACCGATACCAACAGTTAGTTTAGTTAGTTAGTTACAACAATCACATTTACTGTAGGTGACCAACTGCTCTGGCAGATCTACTGGAAATGGTGAACTCTGTTGAGCGCATTGACCTACACAACTAGTGCGCAAGCAGAGCGCGCAAGTTGAAATTTGAAGTTGAAATTAAATACTAAAACAACAAATAAACCTTTAAAGAAAATATAACTGGCTGTCGACGGTGACGTAATTACGATATGTTTCAATATTGGTTGGGTAACAGGTAACGTACTGTATGTATGTAAACATGTATGTATTGGTTGGGTAACAGGTAACGTACAGTACTGTATGTATGTAAACATGTATGTATTGGTTGGGTAACAGGTAACGTACAGTACTGTATGTATGTAAACATGTATGTAAGTTGAAAGTACTACTGGTCGGCTGGCGTATGTATGTACGGTACGTGTGGTAGGTATATATACTGGATGTTGATGGTGACGTAATTAAGATATGTTTCAATGTCGGGTGGATAAAAGCTAATGTCTGTAATCTGAAACCTATCTTAATTACGTCACCATCAAAAGCCAGTTATAACCCGACATTGAAACATATCTTAATTACGTCACCATCAACATCCAGTATATATATACCTACCATGCATACCATACGTACATACGTCCAGCCGACCACAATACTTGCGCGCTCTGCTTGCACAAGTAAATATAGCTGCAAGCGGCTATAAGACGGGGGTCAGCTATACGCAATATGCACAATGAGCTATCTCTAAGTAATACATATGTCAAACAGGACTGCCACAGTTGCAAATTATGTTCTCGCATTTGTGACTAAATAAGGCTATATGGGTATTTGATCAACTATAATTATGGCCGAGGCTTTTGTTGTTGCACCGAGGTTATCCACCTTGTGTCCGGACACATCAGCGATGAATGCCTATATTTACAGGATCCATTTTCATTCCAAATTACTTTACTTACTTACTTTATAGTTTTCAGTGAAGATCATGCTATTTTCCTGCAATCGTCTGTAAGCATCCGAAAAAAAAAAAAAAAAAAATGATTATTTGCCTTTGCTGACCGGGTCTAGTCCCGATGGGGAAAAACCTCAAGACAGTCTTCAAGACGACTTCTAAATTTCCTTAATGCATGTAAGAAGATAAATAGACTGTCTTCGTCCAGTTAATTGCCCTCACTTGTAAAACCGGCCCGGAGAGATGTGTTAACCCCCAAAGGACATCAAAGGCACGCATGGACAAACCCATCTCTGTGTCCCCTCCAACATCTTCCCTCTTTATATAAAAAATAACACTACAGTATAGTCAGACTTAATTGACTTGGCCCCATCTAAAGTAGCTGTTTCATATTGCTGAGGCCTAAGCTGCTTGTCTGCGTCGCCAGGCACAAGCTTGTGAGGCCCAGGGAACAATGCCGTGCGACAACTCTTCTTCCCCCTCACCCCGAGCCCGTATTGTGCCTGGGACTTCTCACAGTGCCATTGGGGCTGAAGCGTGGGACGTTTGGATGATTAAAGGGGATTTGGTGTGCATGGCACGCTGTGCCATGCACACCCGTAATCTCCCAGATGACGGATTGGGGGGTCCCACTCCTGTCACGCTCCCCTAATCTGGAACCTCATGGCGATGTCTCTGTGTGAGAGACGCTGTTGCCTCGGCACCCATGCCACCTTCCCAGAATCCGTTGCTGTCCATGGAAGAGCACCCGGCTCAGCTTGACCTATAGTCGGCCCACACTCCTGCACACAATGAGACAGCACGGGCTGCTGACAGTCACTGAGTGCTTCAATCCAAAGCACTTATCGGCCTGTGTGCGACGGCTAACCACGGATGACAATAGATGGATTTTTAAATAGTTCCCGGATTTCTCTTATATTTTGTTAAGCATCCCTGCGTCATTATGCAGAGATTGCACAATAGAAGAGGGGGGAGAGAGAGAGAGAGAGAGAGAGAGAGAGAGAGAGTAATAGATGGGGGGGGGAGGGGATGGGGAGACAGAGAGAGAGAGAGAGAAGTCATGATTGTGAATATACTGTAAGCCCAAGGGGGTGTCATACTTACCGTCTGTCATGATGCACATTCTTACCTGACACCCAAGGTTTGGCTAGGTAAGTCTCTGGGGATTTTGAATATGATGAAGCGGAATGATATCGAAATTAATAAGGTGAAATAGACAGATGTGAGCCTTGGCCTTTGCCTTTTAAGTGGCTGTCATCACTTTTTGACGGGCTCAGTACAAGAATGAGAGAAAGGGAGCAAAAGAGAGAGAGAGAGAGAGACAGAGACAGAGAGACAGATAGACAGAGAGACATATAGACAGAGAGAGACAGAGAGACAGATAGACAGAGAGAGAAAACCAATGATGGTTGGGGGGAAGTGGATGAGGCAAGAGAACAGCTACTGTATGCACTACTGACGCCCCTAACAATAGTCCTGTCATCTACCTCCAAAGAGCAGCCGCCCAGTGGCACCTCCAGAGAGAATGTCAGAGGAGAGATAAATCTCCCGGCCAATTTGTGAGAGGAAGGTGAACTTTTTACTAGCTTTCCACGGGAGAGGCGAGAAGGGAGAAATCACTGGCAGATTTTCTTTCTTTCTTTCGTCCCGTCCCGCCCCCCCCCCGTCGACATGGCATTTTTATTCATTGGTCCTCCAGAATGCCCTCACCTAGCTGAAATGGGAGGTGAGGTGATGAACGATGGCGGGGGTGCCGGGGTAAGAGAGTGGCTGAAAGCAGAAGGAGGAAGACGTGAGAAATTGTTTCTTTTTAGAAGCGAGCCCAGGCACCCCGCTGATCAGTTGGCCCCTTTTGAGTCAGGATCCCATTAAAGGCTGGCTGTAAATACTCATGTGAGTGGCCGTGAGGGAGCAACGCGCATTACCTATTTGCTGAACAAACATGTGACCCGCACACCTCTCTTCCATTACGCACGTCTGCAAAACATGTAGGGTGACATTTCCCTCAAGCTAGCAAAGCGGTGAGAAAACTCCCACGGCCAAATGAAAAATTTGCCGTGTTTCTGGTAAAGGCAGCAGAAAACATAGTTGGGCTCGTTTGATTATTATTATTATTTTTTGCAGCACGCAGACCAGCTTACCGTACGTGTGTGTGTGTGTGCGTGTGTGTGTGTGTGTGTGCGTGTGCATGCTGTGCGTGTGACTGCGTGTGTGGGTGTGTGTGTGTGTGCAGGATGTTGTGCATCTGTAAATATTCTTGTAAGTGTTTTCATGCTTATGATATTGCACGTTAGATTGCAATTGCATATACATATACATTTGTACAGATTTTTTTGTCCTTGTTTGTACAAGAGCGTACGTGTGTGTGTGTGTGTGTGTGTGTGTGTGTGTGTGTGTGTGTGTGTGTGTGTGTGTGTGCGTGCGTGCGTGCATGCGTGCGTTGCCTGTGGTATCAGCATTAAAAGCCTGGCACTTCAGCTTTCTAATAATTTCACACTATACAGATATCACAAACTATTTTCTTATGCAGCGTTGCCAAGATGATATACTCTTAGTCTTATGCACAGAACTCTCAGGATTTCGCGTTAACATTACTGCTGATGAGTTTCTGTTTAACTCTGAGAATGTAATAATGATAATACATCATGTTGGTGAAAAGAACGCCTCGTCTCTGCCCACATACACTGCAGTAGTTAATGCAATTATTTTCACACTGTGTGCATTGTTAGCCCAATTTATTCTGCACTCAAGCTTTGAGAAGTCAAACAAGTCTCAGGGCCTAAAAGCTAATAGCTGCTCCGCAAGGTGCCTTAACACGGTTAAATATTAAGGCGACAACATTGAAGGACATCCTGTTAAACTCAAGCTATACTCAAGATATTTGCCAAAGAAATTAGAGAGAAATCAAATGCAAGACCCAGTTGGAGAAAAGTTTGTTCCTTCCGTATAAGTGAGAGAGAGAGAGAGAGAGAGAGAGAGAGAAACATGCAAACGTACTGGTGACACATTGATATTGGTGCCATGCCAAAATTCACAAAATGTCACTTGAGCGGAGTGACACACGAATGTGTAAACCACGACTCGTTGTTCACACGATTAAAAGAGACATGATTATTTTTTTTATCACATCCGATCTGAAGGGCAATTATTATTAGTGGGGGAATTGTGAGTGACATGCAGTACAGTATATTGAATATTCACTGAACGAGAGGCTATACAGGAAAGGCCATGCAGGGGTTTCTGTGGAGAGCATGAAAGTGCAAAGCAGATTTAGGGCTCTATTTTTGTCACAGCTAAACCCCTTATCCCTAAACTTCTTTTCCTTATTTTACTATTTTGAAAAACATTTTTGAATAGTTCAACTAGCCAATCTACATTGACACGTCATGAGCTTGACTGGCCATTTGAACTATTCAAAAATGTTTTGCAAAATAAAAAAAATAAAAAAGGCAAAGAAGTTCAGGTATAAGGGATTTAGCGGTGACAAAAATGGAGCGCTTATAGTCCAGACGGACGGACGGACAAGACGGACAGAAGGACAGAGGAACAGATGCGATGGATGGACCGACCAACCAACCAGCATTGCCATCTTTAGAACCCCACTAAATTCCCTCCCATATTTCTGATTAATCTGGACTCCAACCAACTTAATCTTGAACACTGAACAGAAAAGACAGAAGGGGGGGGTTAAGACGAACACTCATTTCTATCTTTATGGCAGTTTCGCAGAGTTCAAATGCAAAGCTGGTGTGGTACAGTAGGTGGAGGTCCAATCCGCATCCACCCCGCTCCATCTGTCCCGTTTCGTTTCTTTCCTCGGTGTCTTCTCGCTGCATCCCCCCCCCCCCTTCCCCCCCAGGGGTAGTTTGCCCGCTAGCATATAGCACAGTCAAGTCAAGTCATTCAGCGTGGTGGATCTGCAGAGCTGGGCTGGTTGCTGGGCAGAGTTCAGGTCTATTTCCGTCCGTCTGTTGCAGTATAGTAGAGTATTGGGCCGGGCCATGATGCCGTGTCAGCTGTGGCTATGGGTGTATATATGAGTGTGCGGGAGATGTAGCAGCTGGCAAGGCACGGAGCACGGACTAGAAAAGGTCCATTCACTCCTCGTTTTTAATGAGACCCCCCCCCCCCCCCCCAAACACACACAGATACATACACTGCCACGTCACCTGTGCGCAAGGGGACTCATCAATATGTGCATAAAAACATAATGTTGGCATCACCGGTATATACAAACGGTATGCTGTCGCTCCGACTGCAGTGGAATTATGTGCATACCATTCACTCCCCGCACCAATGTTTTCTAGGCAGAACATGGGGTGTTCCTTCTCTTTACGTCAATTTGCCCTTTATTTTGCCCGCCCGCGCTCCCCTTCGCTCGCTGCGTGCGGTTGTCTTTATGAAGACGTTCATATTCTGTGTCACATCTGTTACACAGCACAGCGGAATATTGACAGTAAGCCGTAGGCGGTTTGGACCGCCCTCCAATGCGTCCTGTGCTTAAGCGACTGGCTCATTCTAATTCTATTCTACCGTCTCTCACATTGCTACGCATTGTCAGCCTGTGCCGTAGCGTAGGTGTGCTATTTTTGCTTCAAGACATCCGCCCGTAAATCTGGCATAATTCCAACCCTAACCCGAAACCTAATCTCTAAATGAAGCACACGGACGCACGCGCGTGCACACACACACACACACACACACACACACACACACACACACAGAGAGAGAGAATTGCACAGCACTGGGCCTACAAGTACACGGAACCTCCCAGTCAATGTTGACTGAGTGTTGGAAGAACATTATAGGGTTTTCAGCACGTTAGACATACAGTAGCCATTTGCCGTACGTGCACCGTGGATCTCCTGGTCTGCTTTCTTCACTTTTTAATGAGGCTATATTACTTTAGGCTCAATCGTACGTTCTTGATTCTGTGTAATTCATTTTAATATATTTTTGTGAGGGCGCTAGCCCCTCCTCTGCCCAGCTTTCCGGGTCTGTGTGCCAAAAGTGATTGGCCGGAATTACTTTTGTGATGAGGAAAAAGTGAGGAGGAAAAAGACAAAAAGGGAAAAATTAAAAAATTAAACAAAGCACCAGCCAAAAGAGTAGCAGAGGAGATGACAGCATAATGGTTACACGTGCAATTCAGTGTGGGAATGAGTATCTGATTGTGTGTGACTGATGTGTATGCATACAGTTAAGTGTGCATTTGGGAACACTTGCAGTATGTGTGTAATGTGCATGAGTGTATAACCTGCATGCCTCTCTCTCTCTCTCTCTCTCTCTCTCTAGCCACATGCATTTATGCATGAGTACATGACTGTGTGTCTGCTTGTTGAGCGTCCGTGCGTGCCTGAATGGTTAGAGAGATGGGATGTCGACTGGCCCGCTGGACCGCCCAGTCTATGTCAACGTGTCCCTGAGCGTGACACTTAACCCCTAAATGCTGAATTTGGTACTGTAATAATAGTCTCGCATTGGCAGACTGTTTCCTCTCGCAATTTTCAAATGCCTCCGTCATACAGTCTGGAGCAACCGACGGTCTGTCATGAGTAAAATAGAAAGCGGAAGTGGAGCCTCCTCGCCACTTCCGTTTCGTCTTTACAGTCGCGCAAATTTATCCTAATATAAATAGAAATCCCCTAAGCTCTATATTGCATTCGGAGATTGTGGAAGTTTGTGTTTGTGTAGTTGTCTGGCTACGCGAGACTACTGTTATAAGAGCGATAATAGCCAGCCGGTCACTGACTGCTCCTAATAGTTAACTGCAGTATGGGTAAATGGCTTGCAAGTTCTACGTATTCAGTGCAAATGAACAGCTACAAATATCCCCAAAGCAACTACAAGGGATTAAATTATATAATATTAATATTATTGTTGTATTATATTGTTTGACTGAAAATATGACAGCTTGTCTGTCATATTTTGGGATTTGAATGCGTCACTCATTTTCACTAAAGTTATGCCTAATCCTTAACCCTATAACCTCACTGAATAATGCCTAAACCAACCTCAAAAACCTTGGGCAAAACACCTGGGAAAGAGTGAGTCCAGTCATATTTTGGTCGTGCGCATGTACGCGTCCACCCACGTGTGTGTGTGCACGCGTGCGTTTGTGCGTGCGTGCGTACTCGTGTGCTCTCCCCTAGTCATGCTAGTGGCCATGCTGAAGTGATATAGGATATACTGGTGATGTGGCCCATCCCTCTGCGATAATGTCATAATGGGGGGTACAGCTGGCAGCTTTGTTTCCTGTCGCCACACATTTTCGACCACATCAATAATGAGCGCCTCAGTCCAACCATAAGTGCTATGGCTCACTAGGCGCATGACTGCATGCGCCTGAATTCTCCCTTCTGCCTAATTTACACTCTGTCTTGCGATGGTGTCCCTCGCCTAAAATAGCAGATGTGTCATGATGCGACGTGTTGTAAGCTTGTTGTTCAGCTATTTTTGACAGCATCTATACAGTATACGGTATGTATTACCAGTACTCATTTTCACACTCTCCCTCTTTCTCTCTCTCTCTCTCTCTCTCTCTCTCTCTCTCACACGCACACACACACATATGCACACACATGCTCATACACACACCATTTATCTACATTCTCATCTATCAATATTATTTTGCATTTAACCTCCCCCCACACTACCTCCTGCGATCCACTCACCCCTCCTTATTTCATTCTCCCTGCTATTCATTTCAGATTTCTTTAAAATATACTATAAAAACCTAGCGAGGTTTACCACTATATTATTATCTCAAAACCCCTGTGCAGTCAAGAAGAAGATACAATGGCTCTTTAGGGAGTAGGGACTGCCTGCCAAGCTGCAAGAACCAGAGGTGTCAATCTATGTTCTAAATCCCCAAACAGTGGTCCAGTTGAATAAAGTAGTTTCTGCACATGAACTCATCATTATATCATGGCCCCTTTTATGTCTTATTACAAAGTGTGTCAGATGTTGTTATAAAGTTTGGCCGTTTCTGCGGAAACTCTAAGCAGATCTGCGCCTGCGGTATACCTACATGAACTGGTAGAATGTTACTGTGCTGGAAATATACTGTGGAACAATGATGTGGTGGAACGTTACTGTGAATTTGTTTAATGTGTTAATCTCTCTAACTATGGGCAACAAAAACATTCAAACTCTCATGTACTCACAGTCATGAGAACATAAGGAGGATGCACAACGCACAATTTCACAAGGAATGCAGGACACGTGAACACAATTGTCGCTTGATCAAATTATGGGTGGTGGGGGGCATAAGGCATTTTGAAACAGGTTTTAACCCATTGATGCCTGGCGCAACCTATACGTTGTTCTACCTTTGATGCCGGCGCGCTCTCTGTGTCTCATCAGCTATTGCTATACACGTAGCAACATAACTATTTAAAAAAAGAATGAATCAGATCAATGGGTTACATCACCACTGTAAAGTGCCCAGATAAATGTCAGTAAATCCCTTTTTTCTCTCAGCACAGTAGCATTCTATAGCCCTCAGTTTCCCACACTGCAGAATGAACCTATATTCGTATGCACCTGGGATGAGCTTCTCAAGCTATCGCTTAAGTGGTTGAGATGAGCAGATGGCACAGGCCTGAGCTGGATCACTATGGAAACCACGGTAGAAACTAAGATATGCCATGATACCTGAAATAATATAGTAATAATTATATATTTATTTTATTCTTTTGCTAAAATGTACTGAAGGTTACGCTTCAGTGTATGTCTCTAAGCGGCCGTTTTCCTTTTCTTGTTTATATCTGAACTCTTTCATGACATTATCTGCAGTAACAAAGCAGGTAAAGAGTAAAGTATTCATTGCCTCAACATATTCTATCCTTGTATTGCTCTTGTACAAAGTTCTGCTGTCAGAGTTGACCTTGTATAATTATGATATGGAAGTCGACTCGGTGGGGGTGGCGGTGATGGTGATGGTGGTGCAGGTGGTGGGGGGGGGGGGGGGGATCATCACGTCATGGTGGAAGCTTAGTGGAACATCATGGTAGCTATCGGTCAAAGATCCATAACAACATAATGATGACGGCTGAATAGGAACACAGATTCTGCCACAGCCAATTCCTCAACCGTCTGGTTGAGTGTTTAGTCAATCGCTGCACATGCAGCTCAGACGTTTTGCAGGGAGCATCACGTGTTTACTATTTTTGAGGGGAGCCAGCCCCTCCTATATTCAGCTATTAGTGTCTTAGTGCCTTACACAAACATAATTCCCATTGACAATGAATGGAGAATTTACATCATATGAGACGTGATATGTGCACTGTGATGATGCACGATGATACGAGCGTGTGATTTTAAAAACAATATATTTAAACAGTCATAGATCATCATTTCACGTTAATTTGTGGCGCTTACAGCATTGCTGTTGTAATTCCTCCTCTGCTCCCCAGAAAGCGTTGTGCCATGTGACCTCCTGCCTTAAACCTCTAATGATTAGAGCTGCACAAACAAGGGGGAAAAAAGAAAAATGCACACAGTGCGCCATTCCATTATCCATCAATCAGCCCCAGGGGAGCCATTATTAGTGCAGCTGACTTTTGCCCACAATCAGATGTGATTCTTCATTTAAACTCCTGGAGAAAAAGACAAAATAGTAGAATCCTATCAAAGATCTAATTTATATCTGTACTAGGGCATTCACTTCTAGTCATTTTTACTAGTTGACTAGTTGCCTAGTTTACTAGTAGGCCTACTAGTTTTTTTTTTTTTTTTTTTTATTAAATATTTGTACAGTTAAAAACTGTGTACATTGGTGACTATAACTATAATCTACCTGAACTTGAGGCATACAAAAAATAATAATCTTATCAACTAGTCAACTCGTACCAACAAGGTCGACTAGTGGATTTACTAGTCGACTAGTTGAATAGTCGACTAGTTGCTTAATGACCTAATCTGTACATAGGCTGTATATTAAAACATGTATTGGCAATTAAAATAAATAAGGATTTGTTTTTTTGTTTAGGCTGTGCAGATGGATTGTGGAAAATGGGAGATATACATGACTTGAATTTGATCCATTTACTTTTCTTGTGTACCACTCTCATACACTGTGTTCTCTCGAATCTGTCGAACAGCACCTGATAACCGCATGTCTACTCATTCTCCGAATAAACTTAAGCAGCCTCCTCACGTGAATGTCCCACTTTAGATTCTATGTCATTCTAAAAACGCTCAATAGTTTCTGAGTTGACTACATACTGTATTAGTACTGTTACAGTACACTGAGTGCAGTGTGTCTTGGATTGACACTTTTGTGTTTCAAGCGTTGTCCAAGGTGGCCTCAATTTACTTCTGCCATCTTGAGAGCCTGGCTTTTACACTGTAGACTAGAGTTTTCTTGCTTTGTTGGACACTAATATATATTTATCACACAGTGAAAGCAGTGTACCCTCTTGTTCAAAGTAACTATGAATTCCTCACAGTTATCATTTTTGTTCTGTATCAACCAATATGTAATAATGTCGGAACTGGATATTGATATAAGTAGCATGCTTGGAAATTGCATTTTATGTTCAAGACAGTGCAATTTTGATTATAACAGGTTTTATTCATAAAGATGTAATTTTCTGAAGGTGCACTTTACTGTAGCATCAACATTTACAAGAGCTTTTATGAAATGTGTCCAGGAAACACTTTGCTTAGAAAAGGTCGTCTAATATTCCTGGGACACTTCTGTACAATCAGACCACTTACCAAGCAAGTCAGAGAAGAACACTGTCTTGGCTTCCTCTCTACTCCCTAATTTGGTTACCAAAAAGGATGTCATTTAACTCGGTGAGACTTTAAAAGGAAGGAACAAACTGCATTTACTTTGGGGGAAAGGCAAGAAAATGAGCAAAGCCATCGGATATCTGTCATGCCTGGGCAGATATGCACACAGAAAGTGAACGGTGAACCAATGTTTTTGTGACATCAAAGAAGCATGGAATCAAAATGGAAAATACTATTGTTTTTCTTGTTTTAAAGCTTTAAAGACATGTGACATAGCTCTCATACAACATTTATTGTAGCAAATTCATCTTGTGAATTTTTCACATCAGATAATAGACCTGTTTATGCCAAATATGGTGTTTAAATCAGTTTCACCACTGCTTAAAGGAGCACTTGTCTTCCTCACTAATGCTCACTGTAAGATGGCACCATTTCTGTGGACAGTTCAGAAACCCGCCTATCAGCGACAAGAAAAAACGTATTTGTTTTTTAATTGAGGCAATTAAAACAAAAATACAATGGCTCCTAATTCATTGTGCTATCCTCTAGTTAGAGAACGGCTATATGTTTGAAATCCAACGACGATGGAACGATGTACTGTTGGCAGGTTTCTTAACAATCCATAAATAGCCCAATCCTTAGATACAGAGTGAGTAGACGTGAATGGTGCTCTGATAACGAGCACTATGTGAGGACCAATTTTGTGAATGTGGGTTAAGTGCTACTTTACTAAAACGCTATTTTGACCCCAAGATGCGAGAGTGCAGACACCATAGGCCTCCCATGGATTGCTGCCGTAGGCTCGATTCATACTCCACCTTTAGAGACGAATTTAAGTCTGTTCGGCTCTGTAGAGACTACAATGGGACGTCATTAGAGGTTCGGACGCACGCACACACTCACACACACACACACACGCACACGCACACACACACACACACACACACACACACACACACACACACGCTCTGCAGGTTTTGTGTCTGCATGTACTGGTGGTGCACCTCTTTCACCTCCTATAGCTGTGCCTTGGCGGGTTGGTTCATTCCCACAGTGACAGTTCACTCTCTCTACAAGTTCCCGGCTGCCACCGTGTCCAGCCAGCCAAATCCTTCCCTCTCTGACCCTGTCTGTGACCTGCGGGAGGTCCTCCGTAGAGGTCCCTGTGTCTTGATGTGGTCCTACATGTGACATCGAATGCTATTTGTAACCGTTCTTGTGTAGACACCATCCGCGACCTTTACCGTGAAGCGTCCATGTCTCGGCCTGATTCTATTATAGCTATATACAGACAGTCCTCTTGAGGTCATCTCCCATGTAAGATTTCCACACTCTCTGTATCCCGTACAAGGCATGTCTTGACCGTTAATGGAATCAAACCCTACCTAACATAACACAACATAATGTAACAAAACATTATTGTATCAAACAAATGCCATTTTATCACTGAATTTAAGTTGTACATTCTTTAACTAAAGTTATTTTTTTCGTTTTTTTCCCTTTTTTAGTTTTACTGTATCATTCCAGCATAGAGTACAAATCCATTAAGAATTAATCAGAACGGGCGTTAAAAAAGCAACCGCAGAGTCGCCAGTATTAAGTCTTAAAGGATACATTTTATGGTTTGGAACTGATTGTCACGGTCCGTGACATGTTATGTTTTCTTGTGTACCTTTTATTTTGTAGTATTGTTTTGTGCCATCCTGTCTTCCCCTGTAGTTCTGTACCTGCCTTGTCTATAACCTGTGTTGTGATCAGTCTTTGTTTTCCACCTGTGTCCTCTTAGTCCCCCAGCCAATCCCTGTCTTGATTTTGAGTTTTGTTCACCTGTGTCTAGTTATCCCATGTCTATAAGTATGCCCTTGTGTTTTCAGTTCTTTGTTGGTTCGTAAATTGTTGTCAGTGTATTCTAGCTCCTTGTGGTTCCTTGTATATTTCCTAGTCCCAGTGTTTTTCCTTGCTCCTAGTTATCCCTAGTTTCCTCGTGTTTCCTGTGTTTTGTTCCTGTACCTGGTTTTTGGTTAATAAACCACCGTGCACTCGACCTGCCTTGTGTCTGCCTCATCCTCTGCCATTGTCCTGCGCTTGGGTCCTACACACCTCTGACTCTGATCGTGACAGTACGAACCAACCACGATGGACCCAGCGGACAATGCAGAGGTGGACGATTTTTCCAAACTGCTGCTCTCCATGAGTTCCATAATGGAAGACTGCCTTCGTCCGTCCACCAGTGCAGAGAAGAAGATCGAGTCTGTGAAACAGGTTCTCCGCGTGGCCTACTCCAGGCCCGACCTAGCAGGCAAGCTGGATGGGGTTATTAAGGGGTTGTGGGCTGCCATAGGCAATGTGCCTGCTAGCCTTCGGGCTGCTAGCCTCCGACCTGCTTCACCACCTGCTCTCCAGCCTGCTAGCCCTCAATCTGCTTGCCTGTCTGCTCACCATCCCAGCTTGCCCTTTACCTGGAAGAACTTTGGGGTGACCAGGGAGGTGTTTTTTGAAGACGGTGAGTTCCTTGAGCAACTTGCTCAATATTGGAGGAGGGACCGTGAATTTGCAAAGTATTTTGCGTTTTTTCGGTGGGAGAGTCGTGGTGCCCCTCAGCCTCAGTGGGCACCTGGTTCGATTTCTCCAACCTCCTCTACACTTCCTGCCACCCACGAGCCTCTGCTGCCCAGCGCCCACGAGCCTCTGCTGCCCAGCGCCCACGAGCCTCTGCTGCCCAGCGCCCACGAGCCTCTGCTGCCCAGCGCCTACGAGCCTCTGCTGCCCAGCATCCAGGAGCCCCAGCTGACCAGCCACTTTGAGTGTCCACCGGCAAGCGATACTGAGTCCTCGCTGTCTAGCGACTCCAAGTCTCAGCTGCTGTCCGGTGAGGCCAAGACTCCACTGCTGCCCAGCGTGACTCCGCCCCCAGCCCTGCCTGGTACCTTATCAGCCTTCTGTACCACTATCCGGCCGGACCCCCCGTCGGCTGCCCACGACGACGTCCTGCCGGACCCCCCGTCGGCCGTCCCCGCCGACATCCTGCCGGACCCCCCGTCGGCCGTCCCCGCCGACATCCTGCCGGACCCCCCGTCGGCTGCCCACACCGACGTCCTGCCGGACCCCCCGTCGGCTGCCCACGACGACGTCCTGTCGGACCCCCCGTCGGCCGTCCCCGCCGACGTCCTGCCGGACCCCCCGTCGGCTGCCCACGCCAACGTCCTGCCGGACCCCCCGTCGGCTGCCCACGCCGACGTCCTGCCGGACCCCCCGTCGGCTGGCCCCGCCGACGTCCTGCCGGACCCCCCGTCGGCTGCCCACGCCAACGTCCTGCCGGACCCCCCCGCCGGCTGGCCCCGCGGACGTCCTGCCGGACCCCCCGTCGGCTGCCCACGCCAACGTCCTGCCGGACCCCCCGTCGGCCGTCCCCGCCGACGTCCTGCCGGACCCCCCGTCGGCTGCCCACGCCAACGTCCTGCCGGACCCCCCGTCGGCCGTCCCCGCCGACGTCCTGCCGGACCCCCCGTCGGCTGCCCACGCCAACGTCCTGCCGGACCCCCCGTCGGCTGCCCACGCCAACGTCCTGCCGGACCCCCCGTCGGCCGTCCCCGCCGACATCCTGCCGGACCCCCCGTCGGCTGGCCCCGCCGACGTGCCACCTGACCCCCGCTCCTCGCTTCTAGTGACTGTGTCTCCTTGTCCCCAGGTTCCCCTGTCTCCATGCCCTTCTACTCCAGTTTCCCAGCGTAGCTCCCTTTCTCCGTCTGCCAGCCCCTTTGTCCCCCATGTCTCAGGCCCTCAGTTTCCCCAGGCTATGTCCAGTCCCCAGCCCCCTCTGTTCCACTCTGTCCCACCTACCAGCCCGTTAGTCCTTCTCCCTGTCTGTCTGTCCGCCTGTCTGTCTGTATGCTTGTCTGCTAGTGTGAATGCCTGTCTGTTTGTCCGTCTTTCGACCCCCCAGTCCTCCTGTCGCCCTTCTGACCCCTTTACCCGCCTATTGTGTCAAACATCATGTCTGTCTGCCTGCCTGATTGTCTGTCAGTTGATCTGTCTGTCCCTCGGTTTGTCCCACCTGTTGTCTGTGTGCTTGTCTGTGTGTTTGCCCGCCTGCCTGTCTGTGTGATTCCTTGTGTAGTTGTTTCTGTGTTTTGACCGTTTTTTTGCCCTGCCCAGTCCATGCCAGTCGGTGTTTAGTCCTGTGCCCCAGTTTCTTTTTCTAGCCCCTGGTCCCATGGCCCAGTGCCCCTCCTTCCAGACCCCCACCACCCACCCTGCTCGATGTTTAGGGATGTTTAGGGATGTCTGGAAGCCATCCCTTGAGGGGGAGGCACTGTCACGGTCCGTGACATGTTATGTTTTCTTGTGTACCTTTTATTTTGTAGTATTGTTTTGTGCCATCCTGTCTTCCCCTGTAGTTCTGTACCTGCCTTGTCTATAACCTGTGTTGTGATCAGTCTTTGTTTTCCACCTGTGTCCTCTTAGTCCCCCAGCCAATCCCTGTCTTGATTTTGAGTTTTGTTCACCTGTGTCTAGTTATCCCATGTCTATAAGTATGCCCTTGTGTTTTCAGTTCTTTGTTGGTTCGTAAATTGTTGTCAGTGTATTCTAGCTCCTTGTGGTTCCTTGTATATTTCCTAGTCCCAGTGTTTTTCCTTGCTCCTAGTTATCCCTAGTTTCCTCGTGTTTCCTGTGTTTTGTTCCTGTACCTGGTTTTTGGTTAATAAACCACCGTGCACTCGACCTGCCTTGTGTCTGCCTCATCCTCTGCCATTGTCCTGCGCTTGGGTCCTACACACATCTGACTCTGATCGTGACACTGATAGAGCCACTATAATTATAAAAGCGATGAATGTGTGAAAGGTCACGGAAACTAGGACTGCGGGTCCACAATCTGAGCAGCCTCATCAGATTACTCTCCCTCCATTGGCCAACGGAACTATTACAATATGCTGCCATGATACTGCACATTAGTGCTTTACTGCACTGTGAATGTTTACTCTGCAGTATGAGGTTTTTTTGTTTTGTTTTGCTTAGCATTAATCATTTATTATCTTTATTCATTAGAGTGTGTGTACTGTAGCTTAGCGTCCAACACCAATGTGCATATCTGAATATGCTATTATTTAGAGCACTGGACCTTTTGCAATGTGCATATCTGAATATGTTGTTATTTAGAGAATTTGTGGATCAGCCGTAGAGCCCAATTGAAAATGTCACGGGCCGACCATCTGCAGGAGTCGCAATGCTGGCTTGTGGTGGAATTTTTTTGTCAAAATTCTAGTTTTGCCACGGACATACAACATGGGTACACAAACACTATAAAGAGCTAGTCCAAATTAAATGGCCATTACAGGTATGTAACTCTGAGAGTGTACAAATGAAACCATGCAAATGGTTCCATGTGTATGTTTATTTGCATGCTTATTTTCCATGATCACTCAATTGTGTTCCGACTTGCATCAGTAGAACTAACATAGCCTACTTAACTTCCTATTCATACATATTAGAATTGAAACAACATTTTCAAGTATTATCACTTCTTTAAAGAATATACCTTTACATTATTTGCTTCCTCAATAACATCGTAGTGTTTTACCAATTATTTGGGAGTCCACTTGCCATATCCTCACGTCACGGCCCACCATTGTGCCTCGGCCCGCCTGTTGAGAAGCACTGATTTTGAATACAGTATGCCTCTATCTGTGTTACTTACAGATTTGTAACCGTAGACAACGAGGTCAGATGTCAGAATTGAACTCATGTATACCACATGTTAAATATTGTGTGCGTGCGTGTTCTTACTTACCGTAAATCACTCTGGATAAATGCCCAAATTGTAAATTCTGTGTGTAGATGGAAGTGGGGAGCCGATATTGTGCTATCCAATAGTTTCAATGAAGGATTTGAGGACAGTGACAGTTCTAATTACCATTCTGCTGAGCATACGTCTCACCAGGTCCATTATAGCTCAGCCTGTGCCTACAGTACTGTATATGGAAGCTTTGTTCTGTTCAGGTTTTTGGTGTTTGCATTATGTAGTGGAGCTAAAATAATAGCCCAGGTGTGGAGCTGCAGCTTCCACCCTTGATATTGTTCTAAATCCACTGATTTCACTTGTATCTATAAGTGGCTTTTAATTTAAGTGGCAGACATCCAAGCTGGGAACCCATGCACTCGATTGTGTCAGGGCTAATAGCAAGGACCATGTTATTTAACTTAGAATTATGACATGACATGACATGATAATGAGACCAACAGGGGTTAAGACATCCTGAAGACCAACTTCAGTATAGAGTCAGGTGTGCACCTATAGAAATCTATATTTTACTTTCAACCGAGTTTGGGCATGTCATTAGATGTTCACAAGCTCACAACACTTAACATCACAACACATTCAGTCGGTAGTGCTGTCACCTCACAGCTAGAAGGTCCCGGGTTCGATTCCCGCTGGGGACGCTATGGGTGCTGGGGGCGTGTTCCCTCCTCCGTGTCATCAGTGCCCATACCCGAGGCGGGGTTGGCGAAAGGGCCTTTATGTGTGGAGTTTGCATGTTCTCCCCGTGTGAGAGTAGGTACCCTCACAAAAACATGCAGTAATCCTGGTCTCTAAACTACCTCCCCCTGGCCAGCCGGGGCGCCTGAGGGGATAAGGAACTGGTCGAAATAACGTGTTCCTTCCACACGCTACATCCAGCCGGGGAAACTCTCCCCTGTCAGGTGAAAAGAAGCAGCTTGGACTCCTCATGCATGGAAGGAGGCATGAGGTCAGTCCGCTGCCCCCCCCCCCCCCCCCCCCCCCCCCAGGTTGGCAGAGGAAGTGTAGCGCCCAGGATTACATTAGATAATTGGCACTGGGTGGAAAAACTAAAACTGGGTTGCAAAATCATGGGATAAAAATTATAAGAAAAAAAAAGAAAAAAACATTGCAACACATTGTAAGCTGCTAGATCGGCAATTTTCACCATGAATACAGGTCTGCCTTGAGATTTTGATGTGATATTTTGGTGTGCATTGGGCCCAAAACATTTTAAAACATACTGTATTATTCGTGTATTAAAACCTTGCTCTTTAGGGACGCCTTAGGGACGCCTGGTAATGACCTGGATACTCCCACAACATGCCCCACGTCTAATTATTTTTTCAACTACGCCTCCTCATTAATACAGCATGCACTATCTATCATAATCACTGCCAAGAAGTTGTTGTTATCGCTTTAATTTAAATTAGTAGCCTGTGATTCTTGCTCAGGAGATTTTTCTTAATATAATACAGTATCATGAAGCACACCCACACACACGTGAGCTCTTGCACAAGCACAGACATGGGGCAAAAATCCATTACAATACTGTACATCTTGGACAAAATAGCAAATGCACCTGACATATACCTATCAGAACAAATCACATCATCAAGTACTGGCAGGGGAGCGGGGGTGTTTCATTAAATTGCATGTATTTTACCTTTTCTTGAAATGCTGATAGCAGATCTTTAAAAAAAAGTGATTCATAAGCATGAAGCAGCAATGTCTTACCTTACCTGCTGTTGTATGCAAAGTTACAAACACAATCGATCTCTATAGCTATAAATAACAGACCGGCTGGCTGATGGAATTCTTTGCGCGTGTCGGGTCTTGTCTTTGAGTGTTTCATATCAAAGAACCTGTAATCTGCACGTTGATTTTAGGTCTTGAACCTGGAAAAGAGAGTATATGTAGCATCTCTTGAATCATGGGACCAATCATACTGGAGTAGGAGTCTGATTTGTACACAACCCCCACTCTACTCCATGTTCAACTTGTCTCAGCAGAGAACCATGGACTGTGTTTTCACTAGTGTATTGTCTCCTTAAGACAGATGTCAGCAGCTCTATGAGGACTGCTGTTTCTGTGTCAAATGTCTCTGCGTTGTTTCTCATCCGCACATTCATCAACAACTTTTGACACGCTGAAATACAGGAGATACTGAGCTGTTGCAAACGGCAAATTGCTTGTGTAACTAATGGTAGCAGCCTATTTGATGCTTGCAAAATGCAAATGGCTAAATACACAAAAGTAATTGAATACAAATTTCAGATAGACAAATTAGTGCTTATCTGTGCAAAGACGCGTGCGTGCACACAGACACACGCGCGAGCTCTCACACACACGCAAGCTCACACACACAGAGCTATAATGTATTGAATAAAGTAGCAATGCTCCATTTCCATGGCATGCCCCTTTCCCCTCTCTCTCTCTCTCTCCCACTCTCTCTCTCTCTCTCTCTCTCTCTCTCTCTCTCTCTCTCTCCCACTCTCTCCTCCCTCGCTCTCTCTTTTTCTCTAATCAAATAAGCTACCTACCGCTAAATCGAACTTGCTGCCACACTCCTGTGCCTTTTCACTAATGCAATCATATAGAGAGCGAGGAGCAAGAATCCACATTTTACCGACCTGTAATTAAACTAGTCTGGCATTTCACACCTCCCTCCTATACACATTCGCAAATGGAATGGGTTGATTTGGAGAACTGCGACTACTAGATAATTTAAAAGGAGAACATTTTAGAAATGTAAACGGGGGAAAAGATCAATGCTTTTAATTGAGACATGTCTTTACATGACTGACCTTAAACATCCCTTTATGTTGTTTATATTCAGACAAGGAGTCCAAATAATTGAAAATTGATCGACAACAAAAGGCCAGCTGCTTCTTTGAGACGCATCACGTTTAGTTTGTTTGCAAAAGTCTGAGGGATAAAACGACTGGTTCAGTTGGAACATTGGTGGAGAGACAGACAGAGAGAGAGAGACAGAGAGAGAGAGAGAGAGAGAGAGAGAGAGAGAGAGATACAGCAGGCATATACAGTACAGAGCGAAACTATTAGCCAACTAAATTGGGTGTACATTGTTGGTTACATTTGTACACTCATTAACTCTGTAATTTCATTTTTAACACTGGGATTCTACTGTGTGGCTGAGGGAGTCAGCGTA
>NC_139713.1:18994960-19232493 GCF_964188405.1 Protomyctophum parallelum
CCATGGTCGAAAATGATGAAAAACGAGGTTAACATTTTTTTTCAATTTTTCAAAAAACGATGGACTATAACCCATGTTTTTTTTTTTTTTTTTTCATTTTTTTCAAATCCTCAAAAATGATGAAAAACGGCGTGCTATAGTATGCCGTACGGTAGGGGCTATAGCCCATGGTCGAAAATGATGAAAAACGAGGTTAACATTTTTTTTCAAAATTTCAAAAAACGATGGACTATAACCCATGTTTTGTTTTTTTTTCATTTTTTTCAAATCCTCAAAAATGATGAAAAACGGCGTGCTATAGTATGCCGTACGGTAGGGGCTATAGCCCATGGTCGAAAATGATGAAAAACGAGGTTAACATTTTTTTTCAAAATTTCAAAAAACGATGGACTATAACCCATGTTTTTTTTTTTTTTTTTTTTTTTAATCCTCAAAAATGATGAAAAACGGCGTGCTATAGTATGCCGTACGGTAGGGGCTATAGCCCATGGTCGAAAATGATGAAAAACGAGGTTAACATTTTTTTTCAAAATTTCAAAAAACGATGGACTATAACCCATGTTTTTTTTTTTTTTTTTTTTTTTAATCCTCAAAAATGATGAAAAACGGCGTGCTATAGTATGCCGTACGGTAGGGGCTATAGCCCATGGTAGAAAATGATGAAAAACGAGGTTAACATTTTTTTTCAAAATTTCAAAAAACGATGGACTATAACCCATGTTTTTTTTTTTTTTTTTTTTTCAAATCCTCAAAAATGATGAAAAACGGCGTGCTATAGTATGCCGTACGGTAGGGGCTATAGCCCATGGTCGAAAATGATGAAAAACGAGGTTAACATTTTTTTTCAAAATTTCAAAAAACGATGGACTATAACCCATGTTTTGTTTTTTTTTTTTTTTTTTTCAAATCCTCAAAAATGATGAAAAACGGCGTGCTATAGTATGCCGTACGGTAGGGGCTATAGCCCATGGTCGAAAATGATGAAAAACGAGGTTAACATTTTTTTTCAATTTTTCAAAAAACGATGGACTATAACCCATGTTTTTTTTTTTTTTTTTTTCATTTTTTTCAAATCCTCAAAAATGATGAAAAACGGCGTGCTATAGTATGCCGTACGGTAGGGGCTATAGCCCATGGTCGAAAATGATGAAAAACGAGGTTAACATTTTTTTTCAAAATTTCAAAAAACGATGGACTATAACCCATGTTTTGTTTTTTTTTCATTTTTTTCAAATCCTCAAAAATGATGAAAAACGGCGTGCTATAGTATGCCGTACGGTAGGGGCTATAGCCCATGGTCGAAAATGATGAAAAACGAGGTTAACATTTTTTTTCAAAATTTCAAAAAACGATGGACTATAACCCATGTTTTTTTTTTTTTTTTTTTTTTTTAATCCTCAAAAATGATGAAAAACGGCGTGCTATAGTATGCCGTACGGTAGGGGCTATAGCCCATGGTCGAAAATGATGAAAAACGAGGTTAACATTTTTTTTCAATTTTTCAAAAAACGATGGACTATAACCCATGTTTTTTTTTTTTTTCATTTTTTTCAAATCCTCAAAAATGATGAAAAACGGCGTGCTATAGTATGCCATACGGTAGGGGCTATAGCCCATGGTCGAAAATGATGAAAAACGAGGTTAACATTTTTTTTCAAAATTTCAAAAAACGATGGACTATAACCCATGTTTTTTCTTTTTTTCATTTTTTTCAAATCCTCAAAAATAATGAAAAACGGCGTGCTATAGTATGCCGTACGGTAGGGGCTATAGCCCATGGTCGAAAATGATGAAAAACGAGGTTAACATTTTTTTTCAAAATTTCAAAAAACGATGGACTATAACCCATGTTTTTTTTTTTTTTTTTTTTTTTTTAAAATCCTTTAAAAATGATGAAAAACGGCGTGCTATAGTATGCCGTACGGTAGGGGCTATAGCCCATGGTCGAAAATGATGAAAAACGAGGTTAACATTTTTTTTCAAAATTTCAAAAAACGATGGACTATAACCCATGTTTTTTTTTTTTTTCATTTTTTTCAAATCCTCAAAAATGATGAAAAACGGCGTGCTATAGTATGCCGTACGGTAGGGGCTATAGCCCATGGTCGAAAATGATGAAAAACGAGGTTAACATTTTTTTTCAAAATTTCCAAAAACGATGGACTATAACCCATGTTTTTTTTTTTTTTCATTTTTTTCAAATCCTCAAAAATAATGAAAAACGGCGTGCTATAGTATGCCGTACGGTAGGGGCTATAGCCCATTGTCGAAAATGATGAAAAACGAGGTTAACATTTTTTTTCAAAATTTCAAAAAACGATGGACTATAACCAATGTTTTTTTTTTTTTTTTTTTTTTTAATCCTCAAAAATGATGAAAAACGGCGTGCTATAGTATGCCGTACGGTAGGGGCTATAGCCCATGGTAGAAAATGATGAAAAACGAGGTTAACATTTTGTTTCAAAATTTCAAAAAACGATGGACTATAACCCATGTTTTTTTTTTTTTTTTTTTTTTCAAATCCTCAAAAATGATGAAAAACGGCGTGCTATAGTATGCCGTACGGTAGGGGCTATAGTCCATGGTCGAAAATGATGAAAAACGAGGTTAATATTTTTTTTCAATTTTTCAAAAAACGATGGACTATAACCCATGTTTTTTTTTTTTTTTTTTTTTTCAAATCCTCAAAAATGTTGAAAAACAGCGTGCTATAGTATGCCGTACGGTAGGGGCTATAGCCCATGGTCGAAAATGATGAAAAACGAGGTTAACACTTTTTTTTCAAAATTTCAAAAAACGATGGACTATAACCCATGTTTTTTTTTTTTTTTTTTTTTTTCAAATCCTCAAAAATGATGAAAAACGGCGTGCTATAGTATGCCGTACGGTAGGGGCTATAGCCCATGGTCGAAAATGATGAAAAACGAGGTTAACATTTTTTTTCAAAATTTCAAAAAACGATGGACTATAACCCATGTTTTGTTTTTTTTTCATTTTTTTCAAATCCTCAAAAATGATGAAAAACGGCGTGCTATAGTATGCCGTACGGTAGGGGCTATAGCCCATGGTCGAAAATGATGAAAAACGAGGTTAACATTTTTTTTCAAAATTTCAAAAAACGATGGACTATAACCCATGTTTTTTTTTTTTTTCATTTTTTTCAAATCCTCAAAAATAATGAAAAACGGCGTGCTATAGTATGCCGTACGGTAGGGGCTATAGCCCATTGTCGAAAATGATGAAAAACGAGGTTAACTTTTTTTTTTCAAAATTTCAAAAAACGATGGACTATAACCCATGTTTTTTTTTTTTTTTTTTTTTTTTTAATCCTCAAAAATGATGAAAAACGGCGTGCTATAGTATGCCGTACGGTAGGGGCTATAGCCCATGGTAGAAAATGATGAAAAACGAGGTTAACATTTTTTTTCAAAATTTCAAAAAACGATGGACTATAACCCATGTTCTTTTTTTTTTTTTTTTTTTCAAATCCTCAAAAATGATGAAAAACGGCGTGCTATAGTATGCCGTACGGTAGGGGCTATAGTCCATGGTCGAAAATGATGAAAAACGAGGTTAATATTTTTTTTTCAATTTTTCAAAAAACGATGGACTATAACCCATGTTTTTTTTTTTTTTCATTTTTTTCAAATCCTCAAAAATGATGAAAAACGGCGTGCTATAGTATGCCGTACGGTAGGGGCTATAGCCCATGGTCGAAAATGATGAAAAACGAGGTTAACATTTTTTTTCAAAATTTCAAAAAACGATGGACTATAACCCATGTTTTTTCTTTTTTTCTTTTTTTTCAAATCCTCAAAAATGTTGAAAAACAGCGTGCTATAGTATGCCGTACGGTAGGGGCTATAGCCCATGGTCGAAAATGATGAAAAACGAGGTTAACACTTTTTTTTCAAAATTTCAAAAAACGATGGACTATAACCCATGTTTTTTTTTTTGTTTTTTTTTTCAAATCCTCAAAAATGATGAAAAACGGCGTGCTATAGTATGCCGTACGGTAGGGGCTATAGCCCATGGTCGAAAATGATGAAAAACGAGGTTAACATTTTTTTTCAATTTTTCAAAAAACGATGGACTATAACCCATGTTTTTTCTTTTTTTCATTTTTTTCAAATCCTCAAAAATAATGAAAAACGGCGTGCTATAGTATGCCGTACGGTAGGGGCTATAGCCCATGGTCGAAAATGATGAAAAACGAGGTTAACATTTTTTTTCAAAATTTCAAAAAACGATGGACTATAACCCATGTTTTTTTTTTTTTTTTTTTTTTTTTTAATCCTTTAAAAATGATGAAAAACGGCGTGCTATAGTATGCCGTACGGTAGGGGCTATAGCCCATGGTCGAAAATGATGAAAAACGAGGTTAACATTTTTTTTCAAAATTTCAAAAAACGATGGACTATAACCCATGTTTTTTTTTTTTTTTTTTTTTTTCAAATCCTCAAAAATGATGAAAAACGGCGTGCTATAGTATGCCGTACGGTAGGGGCTATAGCCCATGGTCGAAAATGATGAAAAACGAGGTTAACATTTTTTTTCAAAATTTCAAAAAACGATGGACTATAACCCATGTTTTTTTTTTTTTTCATTTTTTTCAAATCCTCAAAAATAATGAAAAACGGCGTGCTATAGTATGCCGTACGGTAGGGGCTATAGCCCATTGTCAAAAATGATGAAAAACGGCGTGCTATAGTATGCCGTACGGTAGGGGCTATAGCCCATGGTAGAAAATGATGAAAAACGAGGTTAACATTTTTTTTCAAAATTTCAAAAAAATTTCAAAAAACGATGGACTATAACCCATGTTTTTTTTTTTTCATTTTTTTTAAATCCTCAAAAATAATGAAAAACGGCGTGCTATAGTATGCCGTACGGTAGGGGCTATAGCCCATTGTCGAAAATGATGAAAAACGAGGTTAACATTTTTTTTCAAAATTTCAAAAAACGATGGACTATAACCCATGTTTTTTTTTTTTTTTTTTTTTTTCAAATCCTCAAAGATGATGAAAAACGGCGTGCTATAGTATGCCGTACGGTAGGGGCTATAGCCCATGGTCGAAAATGATGAAAAACGAGGTTAACACTTTTTTTTCAAAATTTCAAAAAACGATGGACTATAACCCATGTTTTTTTTTTTTCATTTTTTTAAAATCCTCAAAAATGATGAAAAACAGCGTGCTATAGTATGCCGTACGGTAGGGGCTATAGCCCATGGTCGAAAATGATGAAAAACGAGGTTAACACTTTTTTTTCAAAATTTCAAAAAACGATGGACTATAACCCATGTTTTTTTTTTTTCATTTTTTTAAAATCCTCAAAAATGATGAAAAACGGCGTGCTATAGTATGCCGTACGGTAGGGGCTATAGCCCATGGTCGAAAATGATGAAAAACGAGGTTAACATTTTTTTTCAAAATTTCAAAAAACGATGGACTATAACCCATGTTTTTTTTTTTTCATTTTTTTTAAATCCTCAAAAATAATGAAAAACGGCGTGCTATAGTATGCCGTACGGTAGGGGCTATAGCCCATTGTCGAAAATGATGAAAAACGAGGTTAACATTTTTTTTCAAAATTTCAAAAAACGATGGACTATAACCCATGTTTTTTTTTTTTTTTTTTTTTTTCAAATCCTCAAAGATGATGAAAAACGGCGTGCTATAGTATGCCGTACGGTAGGGGCTATAGCCCATGGTCGAAAATGATGAAAAACGAGGTTAACACTTTTTTTTCAAAATTTCAAAAAACGATGGACTATAACCCATGTTTTTTTTTTTTCATTTTTTTAAAATCCTCAAAAATGATGAAAAACAGCGTGCTATAGTATGCCGTACGGTAGGGGCTATAGCCCATGGTCGAAAATGATGAAAAACGAGGTTAACACTTTTTTTTCAAAATTTCAAAAAACGATGGACTATAACCCATGTTTTTTTTTTTTCATTTTTTTAAAATCCTCAAAAATGATGAAAAACGGCGTGCTATAGTATGCCGTACGGTAGGGGCTATAGCCCATGGTCGAAAATGATGAAAAACGAGGTTAACATTTTTTTTCAAATTTTCAAAAAACGATGGACTATAACCCATGTTTTTTTTTTTTTTTCATTTTTTTCAAATCCTCAAAAATGATGAAAAACGGCGTGCTATAGTATGCCGTACGGTAGGGGCTATAGCCCATGGTCGAAAATGATGAAAAACGAGGTTAACATTTTTTTCAAAATTTCAAAAAACGATGGACTATAACCCATGTTTTTTTTTTTTTTCATTTTTTTCAAATCCTCAAAAATGATGAAAAACTGCGTGCTATAGTATGCCGTACGGTAGGGGCTATAGCCCATGGTCGAAAATGATGAAAAACGAGGTTAACACTTTTTTTTAAATTTTTCAAAAAACGATGGACTATAACCCATGTTTTTTTTTTTTTTCATTTTTTTCAAATTCTCAAAAATGATGAAAAACAGCGTGCTATAGTATGCCGTACGGTAGGGGCTATAGCCCATGGTCGAAAATGATGAAAAACGAGGTTAACATTTTTTTTTCAAAATTTCAAAAAACGATGGACTATAACCCATGTTTTTTTTTTTTTTCATTTTTTTCAAATCCTCAAAAATGATGAAAAACGGCGTGCTATAGTATGCCGTACGGTAGGGGCTATAGCCCATGGTCGAAAATGATGAAAAACGAGGTTAACATTTTTTTTCAAAATTTCAAAAAACGATGGACTATAACCCATGTTTTTTTTTTTTTTCATTTTTTTCAAATCCTCAAAAATAATGAAAAACGGCGTGCTATAGTATGCCGTACGGTAGGGGCTATAGCCCATTGTCGAAAATGATGAAAAACGAGGTTAACATTTTTTTTCAAAATTTCAAAAAACGATGGACTATAACCCATGTTTTTTTTTTTTCTTTTTTTTTTTAATCCTCAAAAATGATGAAAAACGGCGTGCTATAGTATGCCGTACGGTAGGGGCTATAGCCCATGGTAGAAAATGATGAAAAACGAGGTTAACATTTTTTTTCAAAATTTCAAAAAACGATGGACTATAACCCATGTTTTCTTTTTTTTTTCATTTTTTTCAAATCCTCAAAAATGATGAAAAACGGCGTGCTATAGTATGCCGTACGGTAGGGGCTATAGCCCATGGTCGAAAATGATGAAAAACGAGGTTAACATTTTTTTTCAAAATTTCAAAAAACGATGGACTATAACCCATGTTTTTTTTTTTTTTTTTTTTTTCAAATCCTCAAAAATGTTGAAAAACAGCGTGCTATAGTATGCCGTACGGTAGGGGCTATAGCCCATGGTCGAAAATGATGAAAAACGAGGTTAACACTTTTTTTTCAAAATTTCAAAAAACGATGGACTATAACCCATGTTTTTTTTTTTTTTTTTTTTTCAAATCCTCAAAAATGATGAAAAACGGCGTGCTATAGTGTGCCGTACGGTAGGGGCTATAGCCCATGGTCGAAAATGATGAAAAACGAGGTTAACATTTTTTTTCAATTTTTCAAAAAACGATGGACTATAACCCATGTTTTATTTTTTTTTCATTTTTTTCAAATCCTCAAAAATGATGAAAAACGGCGTGCTATAGTATGCCGTACGGTAGGGGCTATAGCCCATGGTCGAAAATGATGAAAAACGAGGTTAACATTTTTTTTCAAAATTTCAAAAAACGATGGACTATAACCCATGTTTTTTCTTTTTTTCATTTTTTTCAAATCCTCAAAAATAATGAAAAACGGCGTGCTATAGTATGCCGTACGGTAGGGGCTATAGCCCATGGTCGAAAATGATGAAAAACGAGGTTAACATTTTTTTTCAAAATTTCAAAAAACGATGGACTATAACCCATGTTTTTTTTTTTTTTTCATTTTTTTCAAATCCTCAAAAATGATGAAAAACGGCGTGCTATAGTATGCCGTACGGTAGGGGCTATAGCCCATGGTCGAAAATGATGAAAAACGAGGTTAACATTTTTTTTCAAAATTAAAAAAAACGATGGACTATAACCCATGTTTTGTTTTTTTTTCATTTTTTTCAAATCCTCAAAAATGATGAAAAACGGCGTGCTATAGTATGCCGTACGGTAGGGGCTATAGCCCATGGTCGAAAATGATGAAAAACGAGGTTAACATTTTTTTTCAAAATTTCAAAAAACGATGGACTATAACCCATGTTTTTTTTTTTTTTTCATTTTTTTCAAATCCTCAAAAATAATGAAAAACGGCGTGCTATTGTATGCCGTACGGTAGGGGCTATAGCCCATGGTCGAAAATGATGAAAAACGAGGTTAACATTTTTTTTCAAAATTTCAAAAAACGATGGACTATAACCCATGTTTTTTCTTTTTTTTTTCATTTTTTTCAAATCCTCAAAAATAATGAAAAACTGCGTGCTATAGTATGCCGTACGGTAGGGGCTATAGCCCATGGTCGAAAATGATGAAAAACGAGGTTAACATTTTTTTTAAATTTTTCAAAAAACGATGGACTATAACCCATGTTTTTTTTTTTTTTTCATTTTTTTCAAATCCTCAAAAATGATGAAAAACGGCGTGCTATAGTATGCCGTACGGTAGGGCCTATAGCCCATGGTCGAAAATGATGAAAAACGAGGTTAACATTTTTTTTCAAAATTTCAAAAAACGATGGACTATAACCCATGTTTTTTCTTTTTTTCATTTTTTTCAAATCCTCAAAAATAATGAAAAACGGCGTGCTATAGTATGCCGTACGGTAGGGGCTATAGCCCATGGTCGAAAATGATGAAAAACGAGGTTAACATTTTTTTTCAAAATTTCAAAAAACGATGGACTATAACCCATGTTTTTTGTTTTTTTTTCATTTTTTTCAAATCCTCAAAAATGATGAAAAACGGCGTGCTATAGTATGCCGTACGGTAGGGGCTATAGCCCATGGTCGAAAATGATGAAAAACGAGGTCAACATTTTTTTTCAAAATTTCAAAAAACGATGGACTATAACCCATGTTTTGTTTTTTTTTCATTTTTTTCAAATCCTCAAAAATGATGAAAAACGGCGTTCTATAGTATGCCGTACGGTAGGGGCTATAGCCCATGGTCGAAAATGATGAAAAACGAGGTTAACATTTTTTTTCAAAATTTCAAAAAACGATGGACTATAACCCATGTTTTTTCTTTTTTTCATTTTTTTCAAATCCTCAAAAATAATGAAAAACGGCGTGCTATAGTATGCCGTACGGTAGGGGCTATAGCCCATGGTCGAAAATGATGAAAAACGAGGTTAACATTTTTTTTCAAAATTTCAAAAAACGATGGACTATAACCCATGTTTTTTTTTTTTTTTCATTTTTTTCAAATCCTCAAAAATGATGAAAAACGGCGTGCTATAGTATGCCGTACGGTAGGGGCTATAGCCCATGGTCGAAAATGATGAAAAACGAGGTTAACATTTTTTTTCAAAATTTAAAAAAACGATGGACTATAACCCATGTTTTGTTTTTTTTTCATTTTTTTAAATCCTCAAAAATAATGAAAAACGGCGTGCTATAGTATGCCGTACGGTAGGGGCTATAGCCCATGGTCGAAAATGATGAAAAACGAGGTTAACATTTTTTTTCAATTTTTCAAAAAACGATGGACTATAACCCATGTTTTGTTTTTTTTTTTCATTTTTTTCAAATCCTCAAAAATGATGAAAAACGGCGTGCTATAGTATGCCGTACGGTAGGGCCTATAGCCCATGGTCGAAAATGATGAAAAACGAGGTTAACATTTTTTTTCAAAATTTCAAAAAACGATGGACTACCCATGTTTTTTCTTTTTTTCATTTTTTTCAAATCCTCAAAAATAATGAAAAACGGCGTGCTATAGTATGCCGTACGGTAGGGGCTATAGCCCATGGTCGAAAATGATGAAAAACGAGGTTAACATTTTTTTTCAAAATTTCAAAAAACGATGGACTATAACCCATGTTTTTTGTTTTTTTTTCATTTTTTTCAAATCCTCAAAAATGATGAAAAACGGCGTGCTATAGTATGCCGTACGGTAGGGGCTATAGCCCATGGTCGAAAATGATGAAAAACGAGGTTAACATTTTTTTTCAAAATTTCAAAAAACGATGGACTATAACCCATGTTTTTTCTTTTTTTCATTTTTTTCAAATCCTCAAAAATAATGAAAAACGGCGTGCTATAGTATGCCGTACGGTAGGGGCTATAGCCCATGGTCGAAAATGATGAAAAACGAGGTTAACATTTTTTTTCAAAATTTCAAAAAACGATGGACTATAACCCATGTTTTTTTTTTTTTTTCATTTTTTTCAAATCCTCAAAAATGATGAAAAACGGCGTGCTATAGTATGCCGTACGGTAGGGGCTATAGCCCATGGTCGAAAATGATGAAAAACGAGGTTAACATTTTTTTTCAAAATTTTAAAAAACGATGGACTATAACCCATGTTTTGTTTTTTTTTCATTTTTTTCAAATCCTCAAAAATGATGAAAAACGGCGTGCTATAGTATGCCGTACGGTAGGGGCTATAGCCCATGGTCGAAAATGATGAAAAACGAGGTTAACATTTTTTTTCAAAATTTCAAAAAACGATGGACTATAACCCATGTTTTTGTTTTTTTTTCATTTTTTTCAAATCCTCAAAAATAATGAAAAACGGCGTGCTATTGTATGCCGTACGGTAGGGGCTATAGCCCATGGTCGAAAATGATGAAAAACGAGGTTAACATTTTTTTTCAAAATTTCAAAAAACGATGGACTATAACCCATGTTTTTTCTTTTTTTTTTCATTTTTTTCAAATCCTCAAAAATAATGAAAAACTGCGTGCTATAGTATGCCGTACGGTAGGGGCTATAGCCCATGGTCGAAAATGATGAAAAACGAGGTTAACATTTTTTTTCAAAATTTCAAAAAACGATGGACTATAACCCATGTTTTTTTTTTTTTCATTTTTTTTAAATCCTCAAAAATAATGAAAAACGGCGTGCTATAGTATGCCGTACGGTAGGGGCTATAGCCCATGGTCGAAAATGATGAAAAACGAGGTTAACATTTTTTTTCAATTTTTCAAAAAACGATGGACTATAACCCATGTTTTGTTTTTTTTTTCATTTTTTTCAAATCCTCAAAAATGATGAAAAACGGCGTGCTATAGTATGCCGTACGGTAGGGCCTATAGCCCATGGTCGAAAATGATGAAAAACGAGGTTAACATTTTTTTTCAAAATTTAAAAAAACGATGGACTATAACCCATGTTTTTTCTTTTTTTCATTTTTTTCAAATCCTCAAAAATAATGAAAAACGGCGTGCTATAGTATGCCGTACGGTAGGGGCTATAGCCCATGGTCGAAAATGATGAAAAACGAGGTTAACATTTTTTTTCAAAATTTCAAAAAACGATGGACTATAACCCATGTTTTTTGTTTTTTTTTCATTTTTTTCAAATCCTCAAAAATGATGAAAAACGGCGTGCTATAGTATGCCGTACGGTAGGGGCTATAGCCCATGGTCGAAAATGATGAAAAACGAGGTCAACTTTTTTTTTCAAAATTTCAAAAAACGATGGACTATAACCCATGTTTTGTTTTTTTTTCATTTTTTTCAAATCCTCAAAAATGATGAAAAACGGCGTGCTATAGTATGCCGTACGGTAGGGGCTATAGCCCATGGTCGAAAATGATAAAAACGAGGTTAACATTTTTTTTCAAAATTTCAAAAAACGATGGACTATAACCCATGTTTTTTTTTTTTTTCATTTTTTTCAAATCCTCAAAAATAATGAAAAACGGCGTGCTATAGTATGCCGTACGGTAGGGGCTATAGCCCATGGTCGAAAATGATGAAAAACGAGGTTAACATTTTTTTTCAAAATTTCAAAAAACGATGGACTATAACCCATGTTTTTTTTGTTTTTTTCATTTTTTTCAAATCCTCAAAAATAATGAAAAACGGCGTGCTATAGTATGCCGTACGGTAGGGGCTATAGCCCATGGTCGAAAATGATGAAAAACGAGGTTAACATTTTTTTTCAAAATTTCAAAAAACGATGGACTATAACCCATGTTTTTTTTTTTTTACATTTTTTTTAAATCCTCAAAAATAATGAAAAACGGCGTGCTATAGTATGCCGTACGGTAGGGGCTATAGCCCATTGTCGAAAATGATGAAAAACGAGGTTAACATTTTTTTTCAAAATTTCAAAAAACGATGGACTATAACCCATGTTTTTTTTTTTTGTTTTTTTTTTTTTCAAATCCTCAAAGATGATGAAAAACGGCGTGCTATAGTATGCCGTACGGTAGGGGCTATAGCCCATGGTCGAAAATGATGAAAAACGAGGTTAAATTTTTTTTTCAATTTTTCAAAAAACGATGGACTATAACCCATGTTTTTTTTTTTTTTCTTTTTTTTCAAATCCTCAAAAATGATGAAAAACGGCGTGCTATAGTATGCCGTACGGTAGGGGCTATAGCCCATGGTCGAAAATGATGAAAAACGAGGTTAACATTTTTTTTCAAAATTTCAAAAAACGATGGACTATAACCCATGTTTTTTTTTTTTCCATTTTTTTCAAATCCTCAAAAATGATGAAAAACAGCGTGCTATAGTATGCCGTACGGTAGGGGCTATAGCCCATGGTCGAAAATGATGAAAAACGAGGTTAACACTTTTTTTTCAAAATTTCAAAAAACGATGGACTATAACCCATGTTTTTTTTTTTCCATTTTTTTCAAATCCTCAAAAATGATGAAAAACGGCGTGCTATAGTATGCCGTACGGTAGGGGCTATAGCCCATGGTCGAAAATGATGAAAAACGAGGTTAACATTTTTTTTCAATTTTTCAAAAAACGATGGACTATAACCCATGTTTTTTTTTTTTTTTCATTTTTTTCAAATCCTCAAAAATGATGAAAAACGGCGTGCTATAGTATGCCGTACGGTAGGGGCTATAGCCCATGGTCGAAAATGATGAAAAACGAGGTTAACATTTTTTTCAAAATTTCAAAAAACGATGGACTATAACCCATGTTTTTTTTTTTTTTCATTTTTTTCAAATCCTCAAAAATGATGAAAAACTGCGTGCTATAGTATGCCGTACGGTAGGGGCTATAGCCCATGGTCGAAAATGATGAAAAACGAGGTTAACACTTTTTTTAAATTTTTCAAAAAACGATGGACTATAACCCATGTTTTTTTTTTTTTTCATTTTTTTCAAATTCTCAAAAATGATGAAAAACAGCGTGCTATAGTATGCCGTACGGTAGGGGCTATAGCCCATGGTCGAAAATGATGAAAAACGAGGTTAACATTTTTTTTCAAAATTTCAAAAAACGATGGACTATAACCCATGTTTTTTTTTTTTTTCTTTTTTTTCAAATCCTCAAAAATGATGAAAAACGGCGTGCTATAGTATGCCGTACGGTAGGGGCTATAGCCCATGGTCGAAAATGATGAAAAACGAGGTTAACACTTCTTTTTTCAAAATTTCAAAAAACGATGGACTATAACCCATGTTTTTTTTTTTTTTTCATTTTTTTCAAATCCTCAAAAATGATGAAAAACAGCGTGCTATAGTATGCCGTACGGTAGGGGCTATAGCCCATGGTCGAAAATGATGAAAAACGAGGTTAACATTTTTTTTCAATTTTTCAAAAAACGATGGACTATAACCCATGTTTTTTTTTTTTTTCATTTTTTTCAAATCCTCAAAAATGATGAAAAACGGCGTGCTATAGTATGCCGTACGGTAGGGGCTATAGCCCATGGTCGAAAATGATGAAAAACGAGGTTAACATTTTTTTTCAAAATTTCAAAAAACGATGGACTATAACCCATGTTTTTTTTTTTTTCATTTTTTTCAAATCCTCAAAAATAATGAAAAACGGCGTGCTATAGTATGCCGTACGGTAGGGGCTATAGCCCATGGTCGAAAATGATGAAAAACGAGGTTAACATTTTTTTTCAAAATTTCAAAAAACGATGGACTATAACCCATGTTTTGTTTGTTTTTTCCATTTTTTTCAAATCCTCAAAAATGATGAAAAACGGCGTGCTATAGTATGCCGTACGGTAGGGGCTATAGCCCATGGTCGAAAATGATGAAAAACGAGGTTAACATTTTTTTTTCAATTTTTCAAAAAACGATGGACTATAACCCATGTTTTTTTTTTTTTTCATTTTTTTCAAATCCTCAAAAATGATGAAAAACGGCGTGCTATAGTATGCCGTACGGTAGGGGCTATAGCCCATGGTCGAAAATGATGAAAAACGAGGTTAACATTTTTTTTCAAAATTTCAAAAAACGATGGACTATAACCCATGTTTTTTCATTTTTTCATTTTTTTCAAATCCTCAAAAATAATGAAAAACGGCGTGCTATAGTATGCCGTACGGTAGGGGCTATAGCCCATGGTCGAAAATGATGAAAAACGAGGTTAACATTTTTTTTCAAAATTTCAAAAAACGATGGACTATAACCCATGTTTTTTTTTTTTTTTCATTTTTTTCAAATCCTCAAAAATGATGAAAAACGGCGTGCTATAGTATGCCGTACGGTAGGGGCTATAGCCCATGGTCGAAAATGATGAAAAACGAGGTTAACATTTTTTTCAAAATTTCAAAAAACGATGGACTATAACCCATGTTTTTTTTTTTTTTCATTTTTTTCAAATCCTCAAAAATGATGAAAAACTGCGTGCTATAGTATGCCGTACGGTAGGGGCTATAGCCCATGGTCGAAAATGATGAAAAACGAGGTTAACACTTTTTTTTAAATTTTTCAAAAAACGATGGACTATAACCCATGTTTTTTTTTTTTTTCATTTTTTTCAAATTCTCAAAAATGATGAAAAACAGCGTGCTATAGTATGCCGTACGGTAGGGGCTATAGCCCATGGTCGAAAATGATGAAAAACGAGGTTAACATTTTTTTTCAAAATTTCAAAAAACGATGGACTATAACCCATGTTTTTTTTTTTTTTCATTTTTTTCAAATCCTCAAAAATGATGAAAAACGGCGTGCTATAGTATGCCGTACGGTAGGGGCTATAGCCCATGGTCGAAAATGATGAAAAACGAGGTTAACACTTCTTTTTTCAAAATTTCAAAAAACGATGGACTATAACCCATGTTTTTTTTTTTTTTTCATTTTTTTCAAATCCTCAAAAATGATGAAAAACAGCGTGCTATAGTATGCCGTACGGTAGGGGCTATAGCCCATGGTCGAAAATGATGAAAAACGAGGTTAACATTTTTTTTCAATTTTTCAAAAAACGATGGACTATAACCCATGTTTTTTTTTTTTTTCATTTTTTTCAAATCCTCAAAAATGATGAAAAACGGCGTGCTATAGTATGCCGTACGGTAGGGGCTATAGCCCATGGTCGAAAATGATGAAAAACGAGGTTAACATTTTTTTTCAAAATTTCAAAAAACGATGGACTATAACCCATGTTTTGTTTGTTTTTTCCATTTTTTTCAAATCCTCAAAAATGATGAAAAACGGCGTGCTATAGTATGCCGTACGGTAGGGGCTATAGCCCATGGTCGAAAATGATGAAAAACGAGGTTAACATTTTTTTTCAATTTTTCAAAAAACGATGGACTATAACCCATGTTTTTTTTTTTTTTCATTTTTTTCAAATCCTCAAAAATGATGAAAAACGGCGTGCTATAGTATGCCGTACGGTAGGGGCTATAGCCCATGGTCGAAAATGATGAAAAACGAGGTTAACATTTTTTTTCAAAATTTCAAAAAACTATGGACTATAACCCATGTTTTTTCATTTTTTCATTTTTTTCAAATCCTCAAAAATAATGAAAAACGGCGTGCTATAGTATGCCGTACGGTAGGGGCTATAGCCCATGGTCGAAAATGATGAAAAACGAGGTTAACATTTTTTTTCAAAATTTCAAAAAACGATGGACTATAACCCATGTTTTTTTTTTTTTCATTTTTTTCAAATCCTCAAAAATGATGAAAAACGGCGTGCTATAGTATGCCGTACGGTAGGGGCTATAGCCCATGGTCGAAAATGATGAAAAACGAGGTTAACACTTCTTTTTTCAAAATTTCAAAAAACGATGGACTATAACCCATGTTTTTTTTTTTTTTTCATTTTTTTCAAATCCTCAAAAATGATGAAAAACAGCGTGCTATAGTATGCCGTACGGTAGGGGCTATAGCCCATGGTCGAAAATGATGAAAAACGAGGTTAACATTTTTTTTCAATTTTTCAAAAAACGATGGACTATAACCCATGTTTTTTTTTTTTTTCATTTTTTTCAAATCCTCAAAAATGATGAAAAACGGCGTGCTATAGTATGCCGTACGGTAGGGGCTATAGCCCATGGTCGAAAATGATGAAAAACGAGGTTAACATTTTTTTTCAAAATTTCAAAAAACGATGGACTATAACCCATGTTTTTTTTTTTTTCATTTTTTTCAAATCCTCAAAAATAATGAAAAACGGCGTGCTATAGTATGCCGTACGGTAGGGGCTATAGCCCATGGTCGAAAATGATGAAAAACGAGGTTAACATTTTTTTTCAAAATTTCAAAAAACGATGGACTATAACCCATGTTTTGTTTGTTTTTTCCATTTTTTTCAAATCCTCAAAAATGATGAAAAACGGCGTGCTATAGTATGCCGTACGGTAGGGGCTATAGCCCATGGTCGAAAATGATGAAAAACGAGGTTAACATTTTTTTTTCAATTTTTCAAAAAACGATGGACTATAACCCATGTTTTTTTTTTTTTTCATTTTTTTCAAATCCTCAAAAATGATGAAAAACGGCGTGCTATAGTATGCCGTACGGTAGGGGCTATAGCCCATGGTCGAAAATGATGAAAAACGAGGTTAACATTTTTTTTCAAAATTTCAAAAAACGATGGACTATAACCCATGTTTTTTCATTTTTTCATTTTTTTCAAATCCTCAAAAATAATGAAAAACGGCGTGCTATAGTATGCCGTACGGTAGGGGCTATAGCCCATGGTCGAAAATGATGAAAAACGAGGTTAACATTTTTTTTCAAAATTTCAAAAAACGATGGACTATAACCCATGTTTTTTTTTTTTTTTCATTTTTTTCAAATCCTCAAAAATGATGAAAAACGGCGTGCTATAGTATGCCGTACGGTAGGGGCTATAGCCCATGGTCGAAAATGATGAAAAACGAGGTTAACATTTTTTTCAAAATTTCAAAAAACGATGGACTATAACCCATGTTTTTTTTTTTTTTCATTTTTTTCAAATCCTCAAAAATGATGAAAAACTGCGTGCTATAGTATGCCGTACGGTAGGGGCTATAGCCCATGGTCGAAAATGATGAAAAACGAGGTTAACACTTTTTTTTAAATTTTTCAAAAAACGATGGACTATAACCCATGTTTTTTTTTTTTTTCATTTTTTTCAAATTCTCAAAAATGATGAAAAACAGCGTGCTATAGTATGCCGTACGGTAGGGGCTATAGCCCATGGTCGAAAATGATGAAAAACGAGGTTAACATTTTTTTTCAAAATTTCAAAAAACGATGGACTATAACCCATGTTTTTTTTTTTTTTCATTTTTTTCAAATCCTCAAAAATGATGAAAAACGGCGTGCTATAGTATGCCGTACGGTAGGGGCTATAGCCCATGGTCGAAAATGATGAAAAACGAGGTTAACACTTCTTTTTTCAAAATTTCAAAAAACGATGGACTATAACCCATGTTTTTTTTTTTTTTTCATTTTTTTCAAATCCTCAAAAATGATGAAAAACAGCGTGCTATAGTATGCCGTACGGTAGGGGCTATAGCCCATGGTCGAAAATGATGAAAAACGAGGTTAACATTTTTTTTCAATTTTTCAAAAAACGATGGACTATAACCCATGTTTTTTTTTTTTTTCATTTTTTTCAAATCCTCAAAAATGATGAAAAACGGCGTGCTATAGTATGCCGTACGGTAGGGGCTATAGCCCATGGTCGAAAATGATGAAAAACGAGGTTAACATTTTTTTTCAAAATTTCAAAAAACGATGGACTATAACCCATGTTTTGTTTGTTTTTTCCATTTTTTTCAAATCCTCAAAAATGATGAAAAACGGCGTGCTATAGTATGCCGTACGGTAGGGGCTATAGCCCATGGTCGAAAATGATGAAAAACGAGGTTAACATTTTTTTTCAATTTTTCAAAAAACGATGGACTATAACCCATGTTTTTTTTTTTTTTCATTTTTTTCAAATCCTCAAAAATGATGAAAAACGGCGTGCTATAGTATGCCGTACGGTAGGGGCTATAGCCCATGGTCGAAAATGATGAAAAACGAGGTTAACATTTTTTTTCAAAATTTCAAAAAACTATGGACTATAACCCATGTTTTTTCATTTTTTCATTTTTTTCAAATCCTCAAAAATAATGAAAAACGGCGTGCTATAGTATGCCGTACGGTAGGGGCTATAGCCCATGGTCGAAAATGATGAAAAACGAGGTTAACATTTTTTTTCAAAATTTCAAAAAACGATGGACTATAACCCATGTTTTTTTTTTTTTCATTTTTTTCAAATCCTCAAAAATAATGAAAAACGGCGTGCTATAGTATGCCGTACGGTAGGGGCTATAGCCCATGGTCGAAAATGATGAAAAACGAGGTTAACATTTTTTTTCAAAATTTCAAAAAACGATGGACTATAACCCATGTTTTTTTTTTTTTCATTTTTTTCAAATCCTCAAAAATAATGAAAAACGGCGTGCTATAGTATGCCGTACGGTAGGGGCTATAGCCCATGGTCGAAAATGATGAAAAACGAGGTTAACATTTTTTTTCAAAATTTCAAAAAACGATGGACTATAACCCATGTTTTGTTTGTTTTTTCCATTTTTTTCAAATCCTCAAAAATGATGAAAAACGGCGTGCTATAGTATGCCGTACGGTAGGGGCTATAGCCCATGGTCGAAAATGATGAAAAACGAGGTTAACATTTTTTTTTCAATTTTTCAAAAAACGATGGACTATAACCCATGTTTTTTTTTTTTTTCATTTTTTTCAAATCCTCAAAAATGATGAAAAACGGCGTGCTATAGTATGCCGTACGGTAGGGGCTATAGCCCATGGTCGAAAATGATGAAAAACGAGGTTAACATTTTTTTTCAAAATTTCAAAAAACGATGGACTATAACCCATGTTTTTTCATTTTTTCATTTTTTTCAAATCCTCAAAAATAATGAAAAACGGCGTGCTATAGTATGCCGTACGGTAGGGGCTATAGCCCATGGTCGAAAATGATGAAAAACGAGGTTAACATTTTTTTTCAAAATTTCAAAAAACGATGGACTATAACCCATGTTTTTTTTTTTTTTTCATTTTTTTCAAATCCTCAAAAATGATGAAAAACGGCGTGCTATAGTATGCCGTACGGTAGGGGCTATAGCCCATGGTCGAAAATGATGAAAAACGAGGTTAACATTTTTTTCAAAATTTCAAAAAACGATGGACTATAACCCATGTTTTTTTTTTTTTTCATTTTTTTCAAATCCTCAAAAATGATGAAAAACTGCGTGCTATAGTATGCCGTACGGTAGGGGCTATAGCCCATGGTCGAAAATGATGAAAAACGAGGTTAACACTTTTTTTTAAATTTTTCAAAAAACGATGGACTATAACCCATGTTTTTTTTTTTTTTCATTTTTTTCAAATTCTCAAAAATGATGAAAAACAGCGTGCTATAGTATGCCGTACGGTAGGGGCTATAGCCCATGGTCGAAAATGATGAAAAACGAGGTTAACATTTTTTTTCAAAATTTCAAAAAACGATGGACTATAACCCATGTTTTTTTTTTTTTTCATTTTTTTCAAATCCTCAAAAATGATGAAAAACGGCGTGCTATAGTATGCCGTACGGTAGGGGCTATAGCCCATGGTCGAAAATGATGAAAAACGAGGTTAACACTTCTTTTTTCAAAATTTCAAAAAACGATGGACTATAACCCATGTTTTTTTTTTTTTTTCATTTTTTTCAAATCCTCAAAAATGATGAAAAACAGCGTGCTATAGTATGCCGTACGGTAGGGGCTATAGCCCATGGTCGAAAATGATGAAAAACGAGGTTAACATTTTTTTTCAATTTTTCAAAAAACGATGGACTATAACCCATGTTTTTTTTTTTTTTCATTTTTTTCAAATCCTCAAAAATGATGAAAAACGGCGTGCTATAGTATGCCGTACGGTAGGGGCTATAGCCCATGGTCGAAAATGATGAAAAACGAGGTTAACATTTTTTTTCAAAATTTCAAAAAACGATGGACTATAACCCATGTTTTGTTTGTTTTTTCCATTTTTTTCAAATCCTCAAAAATGATGAAAAACGGCGTGCTATAGTATGCCGTACGGTAGGGGCTATAGCCCATGGTCGAAAATGATGAAAAACGAGGTTAACATTTTTTTTCAATTTTTCAAAAAACGATGGACTATAACCCATGTTTTTTTTTTTTTTCATTTTTTTCAAATCCTCAAAAATGATGAAAAACGGCGTGCTATAGTATGCCGTACGGTAGGGGCTATAGCCCATGGTCGAAAATGATGAAAAACGAGGTTAACATTTTTTTTCAAAATTTCAAAAAACTATGGACTATAACCCATGTTTTTTCATTTTTTCATTTTTTTCAAATCCTCAAAAATAATGAAAAACGGCGTGCTATAGTATGCCGTACGGTAGGGGCTATAGCCCATGGTCGAAAATGATGAAAAACGAGGTTAACATTTTTTTTCAAAATTTCAAAAAACGATGGACTATAACCCATGTTTTTTTTTTTTTCATTTTTTTCAAATCCTCAAAAATAATGAAAAACGGCGTGCTATAGTATGCCGTACGGTAGGGGCTATAGCCCATGGTCGAAAATGATGAAAAACGAGGTTAACATTTTTTTTCAATTTTTCAAAAAACGATGGACTATAACCCATGTTTTTTTTTTTTTTTTTTTTTTCAAATCCTCAAAAATGATGAAAAACGGCGTGCTATAGTATGCCGTACGGTAGGGGCTATAGCCCATGGTCGAAAATGATGAAAAACGAGGTTAACATTTTTTTTCAATTTTTCAAAAAACGATGGACTATAACCCATGTTTTTTTTCTTTTTTTTTTTTTCAAATCCTCAAAAATAATGAAAAACGACGTGCTATAGTATGCCGTACGGTAGGGGCTATAGCCCATGGTCGAAAATGATGAAAAACGAGGTTAACATTTTTTTTCAAAATTTCAAAAAACGATGGACTATAACCCATGTTTTTTTTTTTTTTAATTTTTTCAAATCCTCAAAAATAATGAAAAACGGCGTGCTATAGTATGCCGTACGGTAGGGGCTATAGCCCATGGTCGAAAATGATGAAAAACGAGGTTAACATTTTTTTTCAAAATTTCAAAAAACGATGGACTATAACCCATGTTTTGTTTGTTTTTTCCATTTTTTTCAAATCCTCAAAAATGATGAAAAACGGCGTGCTATAGTATGCCGTACGGTAGGGGCTATAGCCCATGGTCGAAAATGATGAAAAACGAGGTTAACATTTTTTTTCAATTTTTCAAAAAACGATGGACTATAACCCATGTTTTTTTTTTTTTTCATTTTTTTCAAATCCTCAAAAATGATGAAAAACGGCGTGCTATAGTATGCCGTACGGTAGGGGCTATAGCCCATGGTCGAAAATGATGAAAAACGAGGTTAACATTTTTTTTCAAAATTTCAAAAAACGATGGACTATAACCCATGTTTTTTCATTTTTTCATTTTTTTCAAATCCTCAAAAATAATGAAAAACGGCGTGCTATAGTATGCCGTACGGTAGGGGCTATAGCCCATGGTCGAAAATGATGAAAAACGAGGTTAACATTTTTTTTCAAAATTTCAAAAAACGATGGACTATAACCCATGTTTTTTTTTTTTTCATTTTTTTCAAATCCTCAAAAATGATGAAAAACGGCGTGCTATAGTATGCCGTACGGTAGGGGCTATAGCCCATGGTCGAAAATGATGAAAAACGAGGTTAACATTTTTTTTCAATTTTTCAAAAAACGATGGACTATAACCCATGTTTCTTTTTTTTTTCTTTTTTTTCAAATCCTCAAAAATGATGAAAAACGGCGTGCTATAGTATGCCGTACGGTAGGGGCTATAGCCCATGGTCGAAAATGATGAAAAACGAGGTTAACATTTTTTTTCAAAATTTCAAAAAACGATGGACTATAACCCATGTTTTTTTTCTTTTTTTTTTTTTTCAAATCCTCAAAAATAATGAAAAACGGCGTGCTATAGTATGCCGTACGGTAGGGGCTATAGCCCATGGTCGAAAATGATGAAAAACGAGGTTAACATTTTTTTTCAAAATTTCAAAAAACGATGGACTATAACCCATGTTTTTTTTTTTTTTCATTTTTTTTAAATCCTCAAAAATAATGAAAAACGGCGTGCTATAGTATGCCGTACGGTAGGGGCTATAGCCCATTGTCGAAAATGATGAAAAACGAGGTTAACATTTTTTTTCAAAATTTCAAAAAACGATGGACTATAACCCATGTTTTGTTTTTTTTTTATTTTTTTCAAATCCTCAAAAATAATGAAAAACGGCGTGCTATAGTATGCCGTACGGTAGGGGTTATAGCCCATTGTCGAAAATGATGAAAAACGAGGTTAACATTTTTTTTCAAAATTTCAAAAAACGATGGACTATAACCCATGTTTTTTTTGTTTTTGTTTTTTTAATCCTCAAAAATGATGAAAAAACGGCGTGCTATAGTATGCCGTACGGTAGGGGCTATAGCCCATGGTCGAAAATGATGAAAAACGAGGTTAACATTTTTTTTCAAAATTTCAAAAAACGATGGACTATAACCCATGTTTTTGGTTTTTTTTAATTTTTTTCAAATCCTCAAAAATAATGAAAAACGGCGTGCTATAGTATGCCGTACGGTAGGGGTTATAGCCCATTGTCGAAAATGATGAAAAACGAGGTTAACATTTTTTTTCAAAATTTCAAAAAACGATGGACTATAACCCATGTTTTTTTTTTTTTTTTTTTTTAATCCTCAAAAATGATGAAAAACGGCGTGCTATAGTATGCCGTACGGTAGGGGCTATAGCCCATGGTCGAAAATGATGAAAAACGAGGTTAACATTTTTTTTCAAAATTTCAAAAAACGATGGACTATAACCCATGTTTTTTTTTTTTTTCATTTTTTTTAAATCCTCAAAAATAATGAAAAACGGCGTGCTATAGTATGCCGTACGGTAGGGGCTATAGCCCATGGTCGAAAATGATGAAAAACGAGGTTAACATTTTTTTTCAAAATTTCAAAAAACGATGGACTATAACCCATGTTTTTTCATTTTTTCATTTTTTTCAAATCCTCAAAAATAATGAAAAACGGTGTGCTATAGTATGCCGTACGGTAGGGGCTATAGCCCATGGTCGAAAATGATGAAAAACGAGGTTAACATTTTTTTTCAAAATTTCAAAAAACGATGGACTATAACCCATGTTTTTTTTTTTTCATTTTTTTCAAATCCTCAAAAATGATGAAAAACGGCGTGCTATAGTATGCCGTACGGTAGGGGCTATAGCCCATGGTCGAAAATGATGAAAAACGAGGTTAACATTTTTTTTTCAATTTTTCAAAAAACGATGGACTATAACCCATGTTTTTTTTTTTTTTCATTTTTTTCAAATCCTCAAAAATGATGAAAAACGGCGTGCTATAGTATGCCGTACGGTAGGGGCTATAGCCCATGGTCGAAAATGATGAAAAACGAGGTTAACATTTTTTTTCAAAATTTCAAAAAACGATGGACTATAACCCATGTTTTTTTTCTTTTTTTTTTTTTCAAATCCTCAAAAATAATGAAAAACGGCGTGCTATAGTATGCCGTACGGTAGGGGCTATAGCCCATGGTCGAAAATGATGAAAAACGAGGTTAACATTTTTTTTCAAAATTTCAAAAAACGATGGACTATATAACCCATGTTTTCTTTTTTTTTTCTTTTTTTTCAAATCCTCAAAAATGATGAAAAACGGCGTGCTATAGTATGCCGTACGGTAGGGGCTATAGCCCATGGTCGAAAATGATGAAAAACGAGGTTAACATTTTTTTTTCAATTTTTCAAAAAACGATGGACTATAACCCATGTTTTTTTTTTTTTTCATTTTTTTCAAATCCTCAAAAATGATGAAAAACGGCGTGCTATAGTATGCCGTACGGTAGGGGCTATAGCCCATGGTCGAAAATGATGAAAAACGAGGTTAACATTTTTTTTCAAAATTTCAAAAAACGATGGACTATAACCCATGTTTTTTTTCTTTTTTTTTTTTTCAAATCCTCAAAAATAATGAAAAACGGCGTGCTATAGTATGCCGTACGGTAGGGGCTATAGCCCATGGTCGAAAATGATGAAAAACGAGGTTAACATTTTTTTTCAAAATTTCAAAAAACGATGGACTATATAACCCATGTTTTCTTTTTTTTTTCATTTTTTTTAAATCCTCAAAAATAATGAAAAACGGCGTGCTATAGTATGCCGTACGGTAGGGGCTATAGCCCACTGTCGAAAATGATGAAAAACGAGGTTAACATTTTTTTTCAAAATTTCAAAAAACGATGGACTATAACCCATGTTTTGTTTTTTTTTAATTTTTTTCAAATCCTCAAAAATAATGAAAAACGGCGTGCTATAGTATGCCGTACGGTAGGGGTTATAGCCCATTGTCGAAAATGATGAAAAACGAGGTTAACATTTTTTTTCAAAATTTCAAAAAACGATGGACTATAACCCATGTTTTTTTTTTTTTTTTTTTTTTTAATCCTCAAAAATGATGAAAAACGGCGTGCTATAGTATGCCGTACGGTAGGGGCTATAGTCCATGGTCGAAAATGATGAAAAACGAGGTTAATATTTTTTTTCAATTTTTCAAAAAACGATGGACTATAACCCATGTTTTTTTTTTTTTTCATTTTTTTCAAATCCTCAAAAATGATGAAAAACGGCGTGCTATAGTATGCCGTACGGTAGGGGCTATAGCCCATGGTCGAAAATGATGAAAAACGAGGTTAACATTTTTTTTCAAAATTTCAAAAAACGATGGACTATAACCCATGTTTTTTTTTTTTTTTTTTTTTCAAATCCTCAAAAATGTTGAAAAACAGCGTGCTATAGTATGCCGTACGGTAGGGGCTATAGCCCATGGTCGAAAATGATGAAAAACGAGGTTAACACTTTTTTTTCAAAATTTCAAAAAACGATGGACTATAACCCATGTTTTTTTTGTTTGTTTTTTTTCAAATCCTCAAAAATGATGAAAAACGGCGTGCTATAGTGTGCCGTACGGTAGGGGCTATAGCCCATGGTCGAAAATGATGAAAAACGAGGTTAACATTTTTTTTCAATTTTTCAAAAAACGATGGACTATAACCCATGTTTTTTTTTTTTTTCATTTTTTTCAAATCCTCAAAAATGATGAAAAACGGCGTGCTATAGTATGCCGTACGGTAGGGGCTATAGCCCATGGTCGAAAATGATGAAAAACGAGGTTAACATTTTTTTTCAAAATTTCAAAAAACGATGGACTATAACCCATGTTTTTTCTTTTTTTCATTTTTTTCAAATCCTCAAAAATAATGAAAAACGGCGTGCTATAGTATGCCGTACGGTAGGGGCTATAGCCCATGGTCGAAAATGATGAAAAACGAGGTTAACATTTTTTTTCAAATTTTCAAAAAACGATGGACTATAACCCATGTTTTTTTTTTTTTTTCATTTTTTTCAAATCCTCAAAAATGATGAAAAACGGCGTGCTATAGTATGCCGTACGGTAGGGGCTATAGCCCATGGTCGAAAATGATGAAAAACGAGGTTAACATTTTTTTTCAAAATTTAAAAAAACGATGGACTATAACCCATGTTTTGTTTTTTTTTCATTTTTTTCAAATCCTCAAAAATGATGAAAAACGGCGTGCTATAGTATGCCGTACGGTAGGGGCTATAGCCCATGGTCGAAAATGATGAAAAACGAGGTTAACATTTTTTTTCAAAATTTCAAAAAACGATGGACTATAACCCATGTTTTTGTTTTTTTTTCATTTTTTTCAAATCCTCAAAAATAATGAAAAACTGCGTGCTATAGTATGCCGTACGGTAGGGGCTATAGCCCATGGTCGAAAATGATGAAAAACGAGGTTAACATTTTTTTTCAAAATTTCAAAAAACGATGGACTATAACCCATTTTTTTTTTTTTTTTTTCATTTTTTTTAAATCCTCAAAAATAATGAAAAACGGCGTGCTATAGTATGCCGTACGGTAGGGGCTATAGCCCATGGTCGAAAATGATGAAAAACGAGGTTAACATTTTTTTTCAATTTTTCAAAAAACGATGGACTATAACCCATGTTTTTTTTTTTTTTTCATTTTTTTCAAATCCTCAAAAATGATGAAAAACGGCGTGCTATAGTATGCCGTACGGTAGGGCCTATAGCCCATGGTCGAAAATGATGAAAAACGAGGTTAACATTTTTTTTCAAAATTTCAAAAAACGATGGACTATAACCCATGTTTTTTCTTTTTTTCATTTTTTTCAAATCCTCAAAAATAATGAAAAACGGCGTGCTATAGTATGCCGTACGGTAGGGGCTATAGCCCATGGTCGAAAATGATGAAAAACGAGGTTAACATTTTTTTTCAAAATTTCAAAAAACGATGGACTATAACCCATGTTTTTTGTTTTTTTTTCATTTTTTTCAAATCCTCAAAAATGATGAAAAACGGCGTGCTATAGTATGCCGTACGGTAGGGGCTATAGCCCATGGTCGAAAATGATGAAAAACGAGGTCAACATTTTTTTTCAAAATTTCAAAAAACGATGGACTATAACCCATGTTTTGTTTTTTTTTCATTTTTTTCAAATCCTCAAAAATGATGAAAAACGGCGTGCTATAGTATGCCGTACGGTAGGGGCTATAGCCCATGGTCGAAAATGATGAAAAACGAGGTTAACATTTTTTTTCAAAATTTCAAAAAACGATGGACTATAACCCATGTTTTTTTTTGTTTTCATTTTTTTCAAATCCTCAAAAATAATGAAAAACGGCGTGCTATAGTATGCCGTACGGTAGGGGCTATAGCCCATGGTCGAAAATGATGAAAAACGAGGTCAACATTTTTTTTCAAAATTTCAAAAAACGATGGACTATAACCCATGTTTTGTTTTTTTTTCATTTTTTTCAAATCCTCAAAAATGATGAAAAACGGCGTGCTATAGTATGCCGTACGGTAGGGGCTATAGCCCATGGTCGAAAATGATGAAAAACGAGGTTAACATTTTTTTTCAAAATTTCAAAAAACGATGGACTATAACCCATGTTTTTTTTTGTTTTCATTTTTTTCAAATCCTCAAAAATAATGAAAAACGGCGTGCTATAGTATGCCGTACGGTAGGGGCTATAGCCCATGGTCGAAAATGATGAAAAACGAGGTTAACATTTTTTTTCAAAATTTCAAAAAACGATGGACTATAACCCATGTTTTTTTTTTTTTTTTTTTTTTTCAAATCCTCAAAGATGATGAAAAACGGCGTGCTATAGTATGCCGTACGGTAGGGGCTATAGCCCATTGTCGAAAATTATGAAAAACGAGGTTAACATTTTTTTTCAATTTTTCAAAAAACGATGGACTATAACCCATGTTTTTTTTTTTTTTCTTTTTTTTCAAATCCTCAAAAATGATGAAAAACGGCGTGCTATAGTATGCCGTACGGTAGGGGCTATAGCCCATGGTCGAAAATGATGAAAAACGAGGTTAACATTTTTTTTCAAAATTTCAAAAAACGATGGACTATAACCCATGTTTTTTTTTTTTCATTTTTTTCAAATCCTCAAAAATGATGAAAAACGGCGTGCTATAGTATGCCGTACGGTAGGGGCTATAGCCCATGGTCGAAAATGATGAAAAACGAGGTTAACATTTTTTTTCAATTTTTCAAAAAACGATGGACTATAACCCATGTTTTTTTTTTTTTTCATTTTTTTCAAATCCTCAAAAATAATGAAAAACGGCGTGCTATAGTATGCCGTACGGTAGGGGCTATAGCCCATGGTCGAAAATGATGAAAAACGAGGTTAACATTTTTTTTCAAATTTTCAAAAAACGATGGACTATAACCCATGTTTTTTTTTTTTTTCATTTTTTTCAAATCCTCAAAAATGATGAAAAACGGCGTGCTATAGTATGCCGTACGGTAGGGGCTATAGCCCATGGTCGAAAATGATGAAAAACGAGGTTAACATTTTTTTCAAAATTTCAAAAAACGATGGACTATAACCCATGTTTTTTTTTTTTTTCATTTTTTTCAAATCCTCAAAAATGATGAAAAACTGCGTGCTATAGTATGCCGTACGGTAGGGGCTATAGCCCATGGTCGAAAATGATGAAAAACGAGGTTAACACTTTTTTTTTAAATTTTCAAAAAACGATGGACTATAACCCATGTTTTGTTTTTTTTTCATTTTTTTCAAATTCTCAAAAATGATGAAAAACAGCGTGCTATAGTATGCCGTACGGTAGGGGCTATAGCCCATGGTCGAAAATGATGAAAAACGAGGTTAACATTTTTTTTCAAAATTTCAAAAAACGATGGACTATAACCCATGTTTTTTTTTTTTTTCATTTTTTTCAAATCCTCAAAAATGATGAAAAACGGCGTGCTATAGTATGCCGTACGGTAGGGGCTATAGCCCATGGTCGAAAATGATGAAAAACGAGGTTAACATTTTTTTTCAAAATTTCAAAAAACGATGGACTATAACCCATGTTTTTTCTTTTTTTCATTTTTTTCAAATCCTCAAAAATAATGAAAAACGGCGTGCTATAGTATGCCGTACGGTAGGGGCTATAGCCCATGGTCGAAAATGATGAAAAACGAGGTTAACATTTTTTTTCAAATTTTCAAAAAACGATGGACTATAACCCATGTTTTTTTTTTTTTTTCATTTTTTTCAAATCCTCAAAAATGATGAAAAACGGCGTGCTATAGTATGCCGTACGGTAGGGGCTATAGCCCATGGTCGAAAATGATGAAAAACGAGGTTAACATTTTTTTTCAAAATTTAAAAAAACGATGGACTATAACCCATGTTTTGTTTTTTTTTCATTTTTTTCAAATCCTCAAAAATGATGAAAAACGGCGTGCTATAGTATGCCGTACGGTAGGGGCTATAGCCCATGGTCGAAAATGATGAAAAACGAGGTTAACATTTTTTTTCAAAATTTCAAAAAACGATGGACTATAACCCATGTTTTTGTTTTTTTTTCATTTTTTTCAAATCCTCAAAAATAATGAAAAACTGCGTGCTATAGTATGCCGTACGGTAGGGGCTATAGCCCATGGTCGAAAATGATGAAAAACGAGGTTAACATTTTTTTTCAAAATTTCAAAAAACGATGGACTATAACCCATTTTTTTTTTTTTTTTTTCATTTTTTTTAAATCCTCAAAAATAATGAAAAACGGCGTGCTATAGTATGCCGTACGGTAGGGGCTATAGCCCATGGTCGAAAATGATGAAAAACGAGGTTAACATTTTTTTTCAATTTTTCAAAAAACGATGGACTATAACCCATGTTTTTTTTTTTTTTTCATTTTTTTCAAATCCTCAAAAATGATGAAAAACGGCGTGCTATAGTATGCCGTACGGTAGGGCCTATAGCCCATGGTCGAAAATGATGAAAAACGAGGTTAACATTTTTTTTCAAAATTTCAAAAAACGATGGACTATAACCCATGTTTTTTCTTTTTTTCATTTTTTTCAAATCCTCAAAAATAATGAAAAACGGCGTGCTATAGTATGCCGTACGGTAGGGGCTATAGCCCATGGTCGAAAATGATGAAAAACGAGGTTAACATTTTTTTTCAAAATTTCAAAAAACGATGGACTATAACCCATGTTTTTTTTTTTTTTCATTTTTTTTAAATCCTCAAAAATAATGAAAAACGGCGTGCTATAGTATGCCGTACGGTAGGGGCTATAGCCCATTGTCGAAAATGATGAAAAACGAGGTTAACATTTTTTTTCAAAATTTCAAAAAACGATGGACTATAACCCATGTTTTTTTTTTTTCTTTTTTTTTTTCAAATCCTCAAAGATGATGAAAAACGGCGTGCTATAGTATGCCGTACGGTAGGGGCTATAGCCCATTGTCGAAAATTATGAAAAACGAGGTTAACATTTTTTTTCAATTTTTCAAAAAACGATGGACTATAACCCATGTTTTTTTTTTTTTTCTTTTTTTTCAAATCCTCAAAAATGATGAAAAACGGCGTGCTATAGTATGCCGTACGGTAGGGGCTATAGCCCATGGTCGAAAATGATGAAAAACGAGGTTAACATTTTTTTTCAAAATTTCAAAAAACGATGGACTATAACCCATGTTTTTTTTTTTTCATTTTTTTCAAATCCTCAAAAATGATGAAAAACGGCGTGCTATAGTATGCCGTACGGTAGGGGCTATAGCCCATGGTCGAAAATGATGAAAAACGAGGTTAACATTTTTTTTCAATTTTTCAAAAAACGATGGACTATAACCCATGTTTTTTTTTTTTTTCATTTTTTTCAAATCCTCAAAAATAATGAAAAACGGCGTGCTATAGTATGCCGTACGGTAGGGGCTATAGCCCATGGTCGAAAATGATGAAAAACGAGGTTAACATTTTTTTTCAAATTTTCAAAAAACGATGGACTATAACCCATGTTTTTTTTTTTTTTCATTTTTTTCAAATCCTCAAAAATGATGAAAAACGGCGTGCTATAGTATGCCGTACGGTAGGGGCTATAGCCCATGGTCGAAAATGATGAAAAACGAGGTTAACATTTTTTTCAAAATTTCAAAAAACGATGGACTATAACCCATGTTTTTTTTTTTTTTCATTTTTTTCAAATCCTCAAAAATGATGAAAAACTGCGTGCTATAGTATGCCGTACGGTAGGGGCTATAGCCCATGGTCGAAAATGATGAAAAACGAGGTTAACACTTTTTTTTTAAATTTTCAAAAAACGATGGACTATAACCCATGTTTTGTTTTTTTTTCATTTTTTTCAAATTCTCAAAAATGATGAAAAACAGCGTGCTATAGTATGCCGTACGGTAGGGGCTATAGCCCATGGTCGAAAATGATGAAAAACGAGGTTAACATTTTTTTTCAAAATTTCAAAAAACGATGGACTATAACCCATGTTTTTTTTTATTTTTTTTTTTTTCAAATCCTCAAAAATGATGAAAAACGGCGTGCTATAGTATGCCGTACGGTAGGGGCTATAGCCCATGGTCGAAAATGATGAAAAACGAGGTTAACATTTTTTTTCAAATTTTCAAAAAACGATGGACTATAACCCATGTTTTTTTTTTTTTTCATTTTTTTCAAATCCTCAAAAATGATGAAAAACGGCGTGCTATAGTATGCCGTACGGTAGGGGCTATAGCCCATGGTCGAAAATGATGAAAAACGAGGTTAACATTTTTTTCAAAATTTCAAAAAACGATGGACTATAACCCATGTTTTTTTTTTTTTTCATTTTTTTCAAATCCTCAAAAATGATGAAAAACTGCGTGCTATAGTATGCCGTACGGTAGGGGCTATAGCCCATGGTCGAAAATGATGAAAAACGAGGTTAACACTTTTTTTTTAAATTTTCAAAAAACGATGGACTATAACCCATGTTTTGTTTTTTTTTCATTTTTTTCAAATTCTCAAAAATGATGAAAAACAGCGTGCTATAGTATGCCGTACGGTAGGGGCTATAGCCCATGGTCGAAAATGATGAAAAACGAGGTTAACATTTTTTTTCAAAATTTCAAAAAACGATGGACTATAACCCATGTTTTTTTTTTTTTTTTTTTTTTTCAAATCCTCAAAAATGATGAAAAACGGCGTGCTATAGTATGCCGTACGGTAGGGGCTATAGCCCATGGTCGAAAATGATGAAAAACGAGGTTAACACTTCTTTTTTCAAAATTTCAAAAAACGATGGACTATAACCCATGTTTTTTTTTTTTTTTCATTTTTTTCAAATCCTCAAAAATGATGAAAAACGGCGTGCTATAGTATGCCGTACGGTAGGGGCTATAGCCCATGGTCGAAAATGATGAAAAACGAGGTTAACATTTTTTTTCAAAATTTCAAAAAACGATGGACTATAACCCATGTTTTTTTTTTTTTCATTTTTTTTAAATCCTCAAAAATAATGAAAAACGGCGTGCTATAGTATGCCGTACGGTAGGGGCTATAGCCCATTGTCGAAAATGATGAAAAACGAGGTTAACATTTTTTTTCAAAATTTCAAAAAACGATGGACTATAACCCATGTTTTTTTTTTTTTTTTTTTTTTTCAAATCCTCAAAGATGATGAAAAACGGCGTGCTATAGTATGCCGTACGGTAGGGGCTATAGCCCATTGTCGAAAATGATGAAAAACGAGGTTAACATTTTTTTTCAATTTTTCAAAAAACGATGGACTATAACCCATGTTTTTTTTTTTTTTCTTTTTTTTCAAATCCTCAAAAATGATGAAAAACGGCGTGCTATAGTATGCCGTACGGTAGGGGCTATAGCCCATGGTCGAAAATGATGAAAAACGAGGTTAACATTTTTTTTCAAAATTTCAAAAAACGATGGACTATAACCCATGTTTTTTTTTTTTCATTTTTTTCAAATCCTCAAAAATGATGAAAAACGGCGTGCTATAGTATGCCGTACGGTAGGGGCTATAGCCCATGGTCGAAAATGATGAAAAACGAGGTTAACATTTTTTTTCAATTTTTCAAAAAACGATGGACTATAACCCATGTTTTTTTTTTTTTTCATTTTTTTCAAATCCTCAAAAATAATGAAAAACGGCGTGCTATAGTATGCCGTACGGTAGGGGCTATAGCCCATGGTCGAAAATGATGAAAAACGAGGTTAACATTTTTTTTCAAATTTTCAAAAAACGATGGACTATAACCCATGTTTTGTTTTTTTTTTTGTTTTTTTCAAATCCTCAAAAATGATGAAAAACGGCGTGCTATAGTATGCCGTACGGTAGGGGCTATAGCCCATGGTCGAAAATGATGAAAAACAAGGTTAACATTTTTTTTCAAAATTTCAAAAAACGATGGACTATAACCCATGTTTTGTTTGTTTTTTCCATTTTTTTCAAATCCTCAAAAATGATGAAAAACGGCGTGCTATAGTATGCCGTACGGTAGGGGCTATAGCCCATGGTCGAAAATGATGAAAAACGAGGTTAACATTTTTTTTCAATTTTTCAAAAAACGATGGACTATAACCCATGTTTTTTTTTTTTTTCATTTTTTTCAAATCCTCAAAAATGATGAAAAACGGCGTGCTATAGTATGCCGTACGGTAGGGGCTATAGCCCATGGTCGAAAATGATGAAAAACGAGGTTAACATTTTTTTTCAAAATTTCAAAAAACGATGGACTATAACCCATGTTTTTTCATTTTTTCATTTTTTTCAAATCCTCAAAAATAATGAAAAACGGCGTGCTATAGTATGCCGTACGGTAGGGGCTATAGCCCATGGTCGAAAATGATGAAAAACGAGGTTAACATTTTTTTTCAAAATTTCAAAAAACGATGGACTATAACCCATGTTTTTTTTTTTCCATTTTTTTCAAATCCTCAAAAATAATGAAAAACGGCGTGCTATAGTATGCCGTACGGTAGGGGCTATAGCCCATGGTCGAAAATGATGAAAAACGAGGTTAACATTTTTTTTCAATTTTTCAAAAAACGATGGACTATAACCCATGTTTTTTTTTTTTTTCATTTTTTTCAAATCCTCAAAAATGATGAAAAACGGCGTGCTATAGTATGCCGTACGGTAGGGGCTATAGCCCATGGTCGAAAATGATGAAAAACGAGGTTAACATTTTTTTTCAATTTTTCAAAAAACGATGGACTATAACCCATGTTTTTTTTTTGTTTTTTTTTTTCAAATCCTCAAAAATAATGAAAAACGACGTGCTATAGTATGCCGTACGGTAGGGGCTATAGCCCATGGTCGAAAATGATGAAAAACGAGGTTAAATTTTTTTTTCAAAATTTCAAAAAACGATGGACTATAACCCGTGTTTTTTTTTTTTTTAATTTTTTCAAATCCTCAAAAATAATGAAAAACGGCGTGCTATAGTATGCCGTACGGTAGGGGCTATAGCCCATGGTCGAAAATGATGAAAAACGAGGTTAACATTTTTTTTCAAAATTTCAAAAAACGATGGACTATAACCCATGTTTTGTTTGTTTTTTCCATTTTTTTCAAATCCTCAAAAATGATGAAAAACGGCGTGCTATAGTATGCCGTACGGTAGGGGCTATAGCCCATGGTCGAAAATGATGAAAAACGAGGTTAACATTTTTTTTCAATTTTTCAAAAAACGATGGACTATAACCCATGTTTTTTTTTTTTTTCATTTTTTTCAAATCCTCAAAAATGATGAAAAACGGCGTGCTATAGTATGCCGTACGGTAGGGGCTATAGCCCATGGTCGAAAATGATGAAAAACGAGGTTAACATTTTTTTTCAAAATTTCAAAAAACGATGGACTATAACCCATGTTTTTTCATTTTTTCATTTTTTTCAAATCCTCAAAAATAATGAAAAACGGCGTGCTATAGTATGCCGTACGGTAGGGGCTATAGCCCATGGTCGAAAATGATGAAAAACGAGGTTAACATTTTTTTTCAAAATTTCAAAAAACGATGGACTATAACCCATGTTTTTTTTTTTTTCATTTTTTTCAAATCCTCAAAAATGATGAAAAACGGCGTGCTATAGTATGCCGTACGGTAGGGGCTATAGCCCATGGTCGAAAATGATGAAAAACGAGGTTAACATTTTTTTTCAATTTTTCAAAAAACGATGGACTATAACCCATGTTTTTTTTCTTTTCAAATCCTCAAAAATAATGAAAAACGACGTGCTATAGTATGCCGTACGGTAGGGGCTATAGCCCATGGTCGAAAATGATGAAAAACGAGGTTAACATTTTTTTTCAAAATTTCAAAAAACGATGGACTATAACCCATGTTTTTTTTTTTTTTAATTTTTTCAAATCCTCAAAAATAATGAAAAACGGCGTGCTATAGTATGCCGTACGGTAGGGGCTATAGCCCATGGTCGAAAATGATGAAAAACGAGGTTAACATTTTTTTTCAAAATTTCAAAAAACGATGGACTATAACCCATGTTTTGTTTGTTTTTTCCATTTTTTTCAAATCCTCAAAAATGATGAAAAACGGCGTGCTATAGTATGCCGTACGGTAGGGGCTATAGCCCATGGTCGAAAATGATGAAAAACGAGGTTAACATTTTTTTTCAATTTTTCAAAAAACGATGGACTATAACCCATGTTTTTTTTTTTTTTCATTTTTTTCAAATCCTCAAAAATGATGAAAAACGGCGTGCTATAGTATGCCGTACGGTAGGGGCTATAGCCCATGGTCGAAAATGATGAAAAACGAGGTTAACATTTTTTTTCAAAATTTCAAAAAACGATGGACTATAACCCATGTTTTTTCATTTTTTCATTTTTTTCAAATCCTCAAAAATAATGAAAAACGGCGTGCTATAGTATGCCGTACGGTAGGGGCTATAGCCCATGGTCGAAAATGATGAAAAACGAGGTTAACATTTTTTTTCAAAATTTCAAAAAACGATGGACTATAACCCATGTTTTTTTTTTTTTCATTTTTTTCAAATCCTCAAAAATGATGAAAAACGGCGTGCTATAGTATGCCGTACGGTAGGGGCTATAGCCCATGGTCGAAAATGATGAAAAACGAGGTTAACATTTTTTTTCAATTTTTCAAAAAACGATGGACTATAACCCATGTTTCTTTTTTTTTTCTTTTTTTTCAAATCCTCAAAAATGATGAAAAACGGCGTGCTATAGTATGCCGTACGGTAGGGGCTATAGCCCATGGTCGAAAATGATGAAAAACGAGGTTAACATTTTTTTTCAAAATTTCAAAAAACGATGGACTATAACCCATGTTTTTTTTCTTTTTTTTTTTTTCAAATCCTCAAAAATAATGAAAAACGGCGTGCTATAGTATGCCGTACGGTAGGGGCTATAGCCCATGGTCGAAAATGATGAAAAACGAGGTTAACATTTTTTTTCAAAATTTCAAAAAACGATGGACTATAACCCATGTTTTTTTTTTTTTTCATTTTTTTTAAATCCTCAAAAATAATGAAAAACGGCGTGCTATAGTATGCCGTACGGTAGGGGCTATAGCCCATTGTCGAAAATGATGAAAAACGAGGTTAACATTTTTTTTCAAAATTTCAAAAAACGATGGACTATAACCCATGTTTTGGTTTTTTTTTATTTTTTTCAAATCCTCAAAAATAATGAAAAACGGCGTGCTATAGTATGCCGTACGGTAGGGGTTATAGCCCATTGTCGAAAATGATGAAAAACGAGGTTAACATTTTTTTTCAAAATTTCAAAAAACGATGGACTATAACCCATGTTTTTTTTGTTTTTTGTTTTTTTAATCCTCAAAAATGATGAAAAACGGCGTGCTATAGTATGCCGTACGGTAGGGGCTATAGCCCATGGTCGAAAATGATGAAAAACGAGGTTAACATTTTTTTTCAAAATTTCAAAAAACGATGGACTATAACCCATGTTTTTGGTTTTTTTTAATTTTTTTCAAATCCTCAAAAATAATGAAAAACGGCGTGCTATAGTATGCCGTACGGTAGGGGTTATAGCCCATTGTCGAAAATGATGAAAAACGAGGTTAACATTTTTTTTCAAAATTTCAAAAAACGATGGACTATAACCCATGTTTTTTTTTTTTTTTTTTTTTTAATCCTCAAAAATGATGAAAAACGGCGTGCTATAGTATGCCGTACGGTAGGGGCTATAGCCCATGGTCGAAAATGATGAAAAACGAGGTTAACATTTTTTTTCAAAATTTCAAAAAACGATGGACTATAACCCATGTTTTTTTTTTTTTTTCATTTTTTTTTAATCCTCAAAAATAATGAAAAACGGCGTGCTATAGTATGCCGTACGGTAGGGGCTATAGCCCATGGTCGAAAATGATGAAAAACGAGGTTAACATTTTTTTTCAAAATTTCAAAAAACGATGGACTATAACCCATGTTTTTTCATTTTTTCATTTTTTTCAAATCCTCAAAAATAATGAAAAACGGTGTGCTATAGTATGCCGTACGGTAGGGGTTATAGCCCATGGTCGAAAATGATGAAAAACGAGGTTAACATTTTTTTTCAAAATTTCAAAAAACGATGGACTATAACCCATGTTTTTTTTTTTTCATTTTTTTCAAATCCTCAAAAATGATGAAAAACGGCGTGCTATAGTATGCCGTACGGTAGGGGCTATAGCCCATGGTCGAAAATGATGAAAAACGAGGTTAACATTTTTTTTTCAATTTTTCAAAAAACGATGGACTATAACCCATGTTTTTTTTTTTTTTCATTTTTTTCAAATCCTCAAAAATGATGAAAAACGGCGTGCTATAGTATGCCGTACGGTAGGGGCTATAGCCCATGGTCGAAAATGATGAAAAACGAGGTTAACATTTTTTTTCAAAATTTCAAAAAACGATGGACTATAACCCATGTTTTTTTTCTTTTTTTTTTTTTCAAATCCTCAAAAATAATGAAAAACGGCGTGCTATAGTATGCCGTACGGTAGGGGCTATAGCCCATGGTCGAAAATGATGAAAAACGAGGTTAACATTTTTTTTCAAAATTTCAAAAAACGATGGACTATAACCCATGTTTTTTTTTTTTTTCATTTTTTTTAAATCCTCAAAAATAATGAAAAACGGCGTGCTATAGTATGCCGTACGGTAGGGGCTATAGCCCACTGTCGAAAATGATGAAAAACGAGGTTAACATTTTTTTTCAAAATTTCAAAAAACGATGGACTATAACCCATGTTTTGTTTTTTTTTAATTTTTTTCAAATCCTCAAAAATAATGAAAAACGGCGTGCTATAGTATGCCGTACGGTAGGGGTTATAGCCCATTGTCGAAAATGATGAAAAACGAGGTTAACATTTTTTTTCAAAATTTCAAAAAACGATGGACTATAACCCATGTTTTTTTTTTTTTTTTTTTTTTTAATCCTCAAAAATGATGAAAAACGGCGTGCTATAGTATGCCGTACGGTAGGGGCTATAGTCCATGGTCGAAAATGATGAAAAACGAGGTTAATATTTTTTTTCAATTTTTCAAAAAACGATGGACTATAACCCATGTTTTTTTTTTTTTTCATTTTTTTCAAATCCTCAAAAATGATGAAAAACGGCGTGCTATAGTATGCCGTACGGTAGGGGCTATAGCCCATGGTCGAAAATGATGAAAAACGAGGTTAACATTTTTTTTCAAAATTTCAAAAAACGATGGACTATAACCCATGTTTTTTCTTTTTTTCATTTTTTTCAAATCCTCAAAAATAATGAAAAACGGCGTGCTATAGTATGCCGTACGGTAGGGGCTATAGCCCATGGTCGAAAATGATGAAAAACGAGGTTAACATTTTTTTTCAAAATTTCAAAAAACGATGGACTATAACCCATGTTTTTTTTTTTTTTTCATTTTTTTCAAATCCTCAAAAATGATGAAAAACGGCGTGCTATAGTATGCCGTACGGTAGGGGCTATAGCCCATGGTCGAAAATGATGAAAAACGAGGTTAACATTTTTTTTCAAAATTTAAAAAAACGATGGACTATAACCCATGTTTTGTTTTTTTTTCATTTTTTTCAAATCCTCAAAAATGATGAAAAACGGCGTGCTATAGTATGCCGTACGGTAGGGGCTATAGCCCATGGTCGAAAATGATGAAAAACGAGGTTAACATTTTTTTTCAAAATTTCAAAAAACGATGGACTATAACCCATGTTTTTGTTTTTTTTTCATTTTTTTCAAATCCTCAAAAATAATGAAAAACTGCGTGCTATAGTATGCCGTACGGTAGGGGCTATAGCCCATGGTCGAAAATGATGAAAAACGAGGTTAACATTTTTTTTCAAAATTTCAAAAAACGATGGACTATAACCCATGTTTTTTTTTTTTTTCATTTTTTTTAAATCCTCAAAAATAATGAAAAACGGCGTGCTATAGTATGCCGTACGGTAGGGGCTATAGCCCATGGTCGAAAATGATGAAAAACGAGGTTAACATTTTTTTTCAATTTTTCAAAAAACGATGGACTATAACCCATGTTTTTTTTTTTTTTTTTTTTTTTTCAAATCCTCAAAAATGATGAAAAACGGCGTGCTATAGTATGCCGTACGGTAGGGCCTATAGCCCATGGTCGAAAATGATGAAAAACGAGGTTAACATTTTTTTTCAAAATTTCAAAAAACGATGGACTATAACCCATGTTTTTTCTTTTTTTCATTTTTTTCAAATCCTCAAAAATAATGAAAAACGGCGTGCTATAGTATGCCGTACGGTAGGGGCTATAGCCCATGGTCGAAAATGATGAAAAACGAGGTTAACATTTTTTTTCAAAATTTCAAAAAACGATGGACTATAACCCATGTTTTTTGTTTTTTTTTCATTTTTTTCAAATCCTCAAAAATGATGAAAAACGGCGTGCTATAGTATGCCGTACGGTAGGGGCTATAGCCCATGGTCGAAAATGATGAAAAACGAGGTCAACATTTTTTTTCAAAATTTCAAAAAACGATGGACTATAACCCATGTTTTGTTTTTTTTTTCATTTTTTTCAAATCCTCAAAAATGATGAAAAACGGCGTGCTATAGTATGCCGTACGGTAGGGGCTATAGCCCATGGTCGAAAATGATGAAAAACGAGGTTAACATTTTTTTTCAAAATTTCAAAAAACGATGGACTATAACCCATGTTTTTTTTTGTTTTCATTTTTTTCAAATCCTCAAAAATAATGAAAAACGGCGTGCTATAGTATGCCGTACGGTAGGGGCTATAGCCCATGGTCGAAAATGATGAAAAACGAGGTTAACATTTTTTTTCAAAATTTCAAAAAACGATGGACTATAACCCATGTTTTTTTTGTTTTTTTCATTTTTTTCAAATCCTCAAAAATAATGAAAAACGGCGTGCTATAGTATGCCGTACGGTAGGGGCTATAGCCCATGGTCGAAAATGATGAAAAACGAGGTTAACATTTTTTTTCAAAATTTCAAAAAACGATGGACTATAACCCATGTTTTTTTTTTTTTCATTTTTTTCAAATCCTCAAAAATGATGAAAAACGGCGTGCTATAGTATGCCGTACGGTAGGGGCTATAGCCCATGGTCGAAAATGATGAAAAACGAGGTTAACATTTTTTTTCAAAATTTAAAAAAACGATGGACTATAACCCATGTTTTGTTTTTTTTTCATTTTTTTCAAATCCTCAAAAATGATGAAAAACGGCGTGCTATAGTATGCCGTACGGTAGGGGCTATAGCCCATGGTCGAAAATGATGAAAAACGAGGTTAACATTTTTTTTCAAAATTTCAAAAAACGATGGACTATAACCCATGTTTTTGTTTTTTTTTCATTTTTTTCAAATCCTCAAAAATAATGAAAAACTGCGTGCTATAGTATGCCGTACGGTAGGGGCTATAGCCCATGGTCGAAAATGATGAAAAACGAGGTTAACATTTTTTTTCAAAATTTCAAAAAACGATGGACTATAACCCATGTTTTGTTTTTTTTTCATTTTTTTTAAATCCTCAAAAATAATGAAAAACGGCGTGCTATAGTATGCCGTACGGTAGGGGCTATAGCCCATGGTCGAAAATGATGAAAAACGAGGTTAAATTTTTTTTTCAATTTTTCAAAAAACGATGGACTATAACCCATGTTTTTTTTTTTTTTTCATTTTTTTCAAATCCTCAAAAATGATGAAAAACGGCGTGCTATAGTATGCCGTACGGTAGGGCCTATAGCCCATGGTCGAAAATGATGAAAAACGAGGTTAACATTTTTTTTCAAAATTTCAAAAAACGATGGACTATAACCCATGTTTTTTCTTTTTTTCATTTTTTTCAAATCCTCAAAAATAATGAAAAACGGCGTGCTATAGTATGCCGTACGGTAGGGGCTATAGCCCATGGTCGAAAATGATGAAAAACGAGGTTAACATTTTTTTTCAAAATTTCAAAAAACGATGGACTATAACCCATGTTTTTTGTTTTTTTTTCATTTTTTTCAAATCCTCAAAAATGATGAAAAACGGCGTGCTATAGTATGCCGTACGGTAGGGGCTATAGCCCATGGTCGAAAATGATGAAAAACGAGGTCAACATTTTTTTTCAAAATTTCAAAAAACGATGGACTATAACCCATGTTTTGTTTTTTTTTTCATTTTTTTCAAATCCTCAAAAATGATGAAAAACGGCGTGCTATAGTATGCCGTACGGTAGGGGCTATAGCCCATGGTCGAAAATGATGAAAAACGAGGTTAACATTTTTTTTCAAAATTTCAAAAAACGATGGACTATAACCCATGTTTTTTTTTGTTTTCATTTTTTTCAAATCCTCAAAAATAATGAAAAACGGCGTGCTATAGTATGCCGTACGGTAGGGGCTATAGCCCATGGTCGAAAATGATGAAAAACGAGGTTAACATTTTTTTTCAAAATTTCAAAAAACGATGGACTATAACCCATGTTTTTTTTGTTTTTTTCATTTTTTTCAAATCCTCAAAAATAATGAAAAACGGCGTGCTATAGTATGCCGTACGGTAGGGGCTATAGCCCATGGTCGAAAATGATGAAAAACGAGGTTAACATTTTTTTTCAAAATTTCAAAAAACGATGGACTATAACCCATGTTTTTTTTTTTTTCCTTTTTTTTTAAATCCTCAAAAATAATGAAAAACGGCGTGCTATAGTATGCCGTACGGTAGGGGCTATAGCCCATTGTCGAAAATGATGAAAAACGAGGTTAACATTTTTTTTCAAAATTTCAAAAAACGATGGACTATAACCCATGTTTTTTTTTTTGTTTTTTTTTTTCAAATCCTCAAAGATGATGAAAAACGGCGTGCTATAGTATGCCGTACGGTAGGGGCTATAGCCCATTGTCGAAAATTATGAAAAACGAGGTTAACATTTTTTTTCAATTTTTCAAAAAACGATGGACTATAACCCATGTTTTTTTTTTTTTTCTTTTTTTTCAAATCCTCAAAAATGATGAAAAACGGCGTGCTATAGTATGCCGTACGGTAGGGGCTATAGCCCATGGTCGAAAATGATGAAAAACGAGGTTAACATTTTTTTTCAAAATTTCAAAAAACGATGGACTATAACCCATGTTTTTTTTTTTTCATTTTTTTCAAATCCTCAAAAATGATGAAAAACGGCGTGCTATAGTATGCCGTACGGTAGGGGCTATAGCCCATGGTCGAAAATGATGAAAAACGAGGTTAACATTTTTTTTCAATTTTTCAAAAAACGATGGACTATAACCCATGTTTTTTTTTTTTTTCTTTTTTTTCAAATCCTCAAAAATGATGAAAAACGGCGTGCTATAGTATGCCGTACGGTAGGGGCTATAGCCCATGGTCGAAAATGATGAAAAACGAGGTTAACATTTTTTTTCAAAATTTCAAAAAACGATGGACTATAACCCATGTTTTTTTTTTTTCATTTTTTTCAAATCCTCAAAAATGATGAAAAACGGCGTGCTATAGTATGCCGTACGGTAGGGGCTATAGCCCATGGTCGAAAATGATGAAAAACGAGGTTAACATTTTTTTTCAATTTTTCAAAAAACGATGGACTATAACCCATGTTTTTTTTTTTTTTCATTTTTTTCAAATCCTCAAAAATAATGAAAAACGGCGTGCTATAGTATGCCGTACGGTAGGGGCTATAGCCCATGGTCGAAAATGATGAAAAACGAGGTTAACATTTTTTTTCAAATTTTCAAAAAACGATGGACTATAACCCATGTTTTTTTTTTTTTTCATTTTTTTCAAATCCTCAAAAAAGATGAAAAACGGCGTGCTATAGTATGCCGTACGGTAGGGGCTATAGCCCATGGTCGAAAATGATGAAAAACGAGGTTAACATTTTTTTCAAAATTTCAAAAAACGATGGACTATAACCCATGTTTTTTTTTTTTTTCATTTTTTTCAAATCCTCAAAAATGATGAAAAACTGCGTGCTATAGTATGCCGTACGGTAGGGGCTATAGCCCATGGTCGAAAATGATGAAAAACGAGGTTAACACTTTTTTTTTAAATTTTCAAAAAACGATGGACTATAACCCATGTTTTGTTTTTTTTTCATTTTTTTCAAATTCTCAAAAATGATGAAAAACAGCGTGCTATAGTATGCCGTACGGTAGGGGCTATAGCCCATGGTCGAAAATGATGAAAAACGAGGTTAACATTTTTTTTCAAAATTTCAAAAAACGATGGACTATAACCCATGTTTTTTTTTTTTTTCATTTTTTTCAAATCCTCAAAAATGATGAAAAACAGCGTGCTATAGTATGCCGTACGGTAGGGGCTATAGCCCATGGTCGGAAATGATGAAAAACGAGGTTAACATTTTTTTTCAATTTTTCAAAAAACGATGGACTATAACCCATGTTTTTTTTTTTTTTCATTTTTTTCAAATCCTCAAAAATTATGAAAAACGGCGTGCTATAGTATGCCGTACGGTAGGGGCTATAGCCCATGGTCGAAAATGATGAAAAACGAGGTTAACATTTTTTTTCAAAATTTCAAAAAACGATGGACTATAACCCATGTTTTTTTTTTTTTTCATTTTTTTTAAATCCTCAAAAATAATGAAAAACGGCGTGCTATAGTATGCCGTACGGTAGGGGCTATAGCCCATTGTCGAAAATGATGAAAAACGAGGTTAACATTTTTTTTCAAAATTTCAAAAAACGATGGACTATAACCCATGTTTTTTTTTTTTTTTTTTTTTTTCAAATCCTCAAAGATGATGAAAAACGGCGTGCTATAGTATGCCGTACGGTAGGGGCTATAGCCCATTGTCGAAAATGATGAAAAACGAGGTTAACATTTTTTTTCAATTTTTCAAAAAACGATGGACTATAACCCATGTTTTTTTTTTTTTTCTTTTTTTTCAAATCCTCAAAAATGATGAAAAACGGCGTGCTATAGTATGCCGTACGGTAGGGGCTATAGCCCATGGTCGAAAATGATGAAAAACGAGGTTAACATTTTTTTTCAAAATTTCAAAAAACGATGGACTATAACCCATGTTTTTTTTTTTTTCATTTTTTTCAAATCCTCAAAAATGATGAAAAACGGCGTGCTATAGTATGCCGTACGGTAGGGGCTATAGCCCATGGTCGAAAATGATGAAAAACGAGGTTAACATTTTTTTTCAATTTTTCAAAAAACGATGGACTATAACCCATGTTTTTTTTTTTTTTCATTTTTTTCAAATCCTCAAAAATAATGAAAAACGGCGTGCTATAGTATGCCGTACGGTAGGGGCTATAGCCCATGGTCGAAAATGATGAAAAACGAGGTTAACATTTTTTTTCAAATTTTCAAAAAACGATGGACTATAACCCATGTTTTGTTTTTTTTTTTGTTTTTTTCAAATCCTCAAAAATGATGAAAAACGGCGTGCTATAGTATGCCGTACGGTAGGGGCTATAGCCCATGGTCGAAAATGATGAAAAACGAGGTTAACATTTTTTTTCAAAATTTCAAAAAACGATGGACTATAACCCATGTTTTGTTTGTTTTTTCCATTTTTTTCAAATCCTCAAAAATGATGAAAAACGGCGTGCTATAGTATGCCGTACGGTAGGGGCTATAGCCCATGGTCGAAAATGATGAAAAACGAGGTTAACATTTTTTTTCAATTTTTCAAAAAACGATGGACTATAACCCATGTTTTTTTTTTTTTTCATTTTTTTCAAATCCTCAAAAATGATGAAAAACGGCGTGCTATAGTATGCCGTACGGTAGGGGCTATAGCCCATGGTCGAAAATGATGAAAAACGAGGTTAACATTTTTTTTCAAAATTTCAAAAAACGATGGACTATAACCCATGTTTTTTCATTTTTTCATTTTTTTCAAATCCTCAAAAATAATGAGAAACGGCGTGCTATAGTATGCCGTACGGTAGGGGCTATAGCCCATGGTCGAAAATGATGAAAAACGAGGTTAACATTTTTTTTCAAAATTTCAAAAAACGATGGACTATAACCCATGTTTTTTTTTTTCCATTTTTTTCAAATCCTCAAAAATAATGAAAAACGGCGTGCTATAGTATGCCGTACGGTAGGGGCTATAGCCCATGGTCGAAAATGATGAAAAACGAGGTTAACATTTTTTTTCAATTTTTCAAAAAACGATGGACTATAACCCATGTTTTTTTTTTTTTTCATTTTTTTCAAATCCTCAAAAATGATGAAAAACGGCGTGCTATAGTATGCCGTACGGTAGGGGCTATAGCCCATGGTCGAAAATGATGAAAAACGAGGTTAACATTTTTTTTCAATTTTTCAAAAAACGATGGACTATAACCCATGTTTTTTTTCTTTTTTTTTTTTTCAAATCCTCAAAAATAATGAAAAACGACGTGCTATAGTATGCCGTACGGTAGGGGCTATAGCCCATGGTCGAAAATGATGAAAAACGAGGTTAACATTTTTTTTCAAAATTTCAAAAAACGATGGACTATAACCCATGTTTTTTTTTTTTTTAATTTTTTCAAATCCTCAAAAATAATGAAAAACGGCGTGCTATAGTATGCCGTACGGTAGGGGCTATAGCCCATGGTCGAAAATGATGAAAAACGAGGTTAACATTTTTTTTCAAAATTTCAAAAAACGATGGACTATAACCCATGTTTTGTTTGTTTTTTCCATTTTTTTCAAATCCTCAAAAATGATGAAAAACGGCGTGCTATAGTATGCCGTACGGTAGGGGCTATAGCCCATGGTCGAAAATGATGAAAAACGAGGTTAACATTTTTTTTCAATTTTTCAAAAAACGATGGACTATAACCCATGTTTTTTTTTTTTTTCATTTTTTTCAAATCCTCAAAAATGATGAAAAACGGCGTGCTATAGTATGCCGTACGGTAGGGGCTATAGCCCATGGTCGAAAATGATGAAAAACGAGGTTAACATTTTTTTTCAAAATTTCAAAAAACGATGGACTATAACCCATGTTTTTTCATTTTTTCATTTTTTTCAAATCCTCAAAAATAATGAAAAACGGCGTGCTATAGTATGCCGTACGGTAGGGGCTATAGCCCATGGTCGAAAATGATGAAAAACGAGGTTAACATTTTTTTTCAAAATTTCAAAAAACGATGGACTATAACCCATGTTTTTTTTTTTTTCATTTTTTTCAAATCCTCAAAAATGATGAAAAACGGCGTGCTATAGTATGCCGTACGGTAGGGGCTATAGCCCATGGTCGAAAATGATGAAAAACGAGGTTAACATTTTTTTTCAATTTTTCAAAAAACGATGGACTATAACCCATGTTTTTTTTTTTTTTCATTTTTTTCAAATCCTCAAAAATGATGAAAAACGGCGTGCTATAGTATGCCGTACGGTAGGGGCTATAGCCCATGGTCGAAAATGATGAAAAACGAGGTTAACATTTTTTTTCAAAATTTCAAAAAACGATGGACTATAACCCATGTTTTTTTTCTTTTTTTTTTTTTCAAATCCTCAAAAATAATGAAAAACGGCGTGCTATAGTATGCCGTACGGTAGGGGCTATACCCCATGGTCGAAAATGATGAAAAACGAGGTTAACATTTTTTTTCAAAATTTCAAAAAACGATGGACTATAACCCATGTTTTTTTTTTTTTTCATTTTTTTTAAATCCTCAAAAATAATGAAAAACGGCGTGCTATAGTATGCCGTACGGTAGGGGCTATAGCCCATTGTCGAAAATGATGAAAAACGAGGTTAACATTTTTTTTCAAAATTTCAAAAAACGATGGACTATAACCCATGTTTTTTTTTTTTTGTTTTTTTTCAAATCCTCAAAAATGATGAAAAACGGCGTGCTATAGTATGCCGTACGGTAGGGGCTATAGCCCATGGTCGAAAATGATGAAAAACGAGGTTAACATTTTTTTTCAATTTTTCAAAAAACGATGGACTATAACCCATGTTTTTTTTTTTTTTCATTTTTTTCAAATCCTCAAAAATGATGAAAAACGGCGTGCTATAGTATGCCGTACGGTAGGGGCTATAGCCCATGGTCGAAAATGATGAAAAACGAGGTTAACATTTTTTTTCAAAATTTCAAAAAACGATGGACTATAACCCATGTTTTTTCATTTTTTCATTTTTTTCAAATCCTCAAAAATAATGAAAAACGGCGTGCTATAGTATGCCGTACGGTAGGGGCTATAGCCCATGGTCGAAAATGATGAAAAACGAGGTTAACATTTTTTTTCAAAATTTCAAAAAACGATGGACTATAACCCATGTTTTTTTTTTTTTCATTTTTTTCAAATCCTCAAAAATGATGAAAAACGGCGTGCTATAGTATGCCGTACGGTAGGGGCTATAGCCCATGGTCGAAAATGATGAAAAACGAGGTTAACATTTTTTTTCAATTTTTCAAAAAACGATGGACTATAACCCATGTTTTTTTTTTTTTTCATTTTTTTCAAATCCTCAAAAATGATGAAAAACGGCGTGCTATAGTATGCCGTACGGTAGGGGCTATAGCCCATGGTCGAAAATGATGAAAAACGAGGTTAACATTTTTTTTCAAAATTTCAAAAAACGATGGACTATAACCCATGTTTTTTTTCTTTTTTTTTTTTTCAAATCCTCAAAAATAATGAAAAACGGCGTGCTATAGTATGCCGTACGGTAGGGGCTATACCCCATGGTCGAAAATGATGAAAAACGAGGTTAACATTTTTTTTCAAAATTTCAAAAAACGATGGACTATAACCCATGTTTTTTTTTTTTTTCATTTTTTTTAAATCCTCAAAAATAATGAAAAACGGCGTGCTATAGTATGCCGTACGGTAGGGGCTATAGCCCATTGTCGAAAATGATGAAAAACGAGGTTAACATTTTTTTTCAAAATTTCAAAAAACGATGGACTATAACCCATGTTTTGGTTTTTTTTAATTTTTTTCAAATCCTCAAAAATAATGAAAAACGGCGTGCTATAGTATGCCGTACGGTAGGGGCTATAGCCCATGGTCGAAAATGATGAAAAACGAGGTTAACATTTTTTTTCAATTTTTCAAAAAACGATGGACTATAACCCATGTTTTTTTTTTTTTTCATTTTTTTCAAATCCTCAAAAATGATGAAAAACGGCGTGCTATAGTATGCCGTACGGTAGGGGCTATAGCCCATGGTCGAAAATGATGAAAAACGAGGTTAACATTTTTTTTCAAAATTTCAAAAAACGATGGACTATAACCCATGTTTTTTTTCTTTTTTTTTTTTTCAAATCCTCAAAAATAATGAAAAACGGCGTGCTATAGTATGCCGTACGGTAGGGGCTATACCCCATGGTCGAAAATGATGAAAAACGAGGTTAACATTTTTTTTCAAAATTTCAAAAAACGATGGACTATAACCCATGTTTTTTTTTTTTTTCATTTTTTTTAAATCCTCAAAAATAATGAAAAACGGCGTGCTATAGTATGCCGTACGGTAGGGGCTATAGCCCATTGTCGAAAATGATGAAAAACGAGGTTAACATTTTTTTTCAAAATTTCAAAAAACGATGGACTATAACCCATGTTTTGTTTTTTTTTAATTTTTTTCAAATCCTCAAAAATAATGAAAAACGGCGTGCTATAGTATGCCGTACGGTAGGGGTTATAGCCCATTGTCGAAAATGATGAAAAACGAGGTTAACATTTTTTTTCAAAATTTCAAAAAACTATGGACTATAACCCATGTTTTTTTTGTTTGTTTTTTTTTTAATCCTCAAAAATGATGAAAAACGGCGTGCTATAGTATGCCGTACGGTAGGGGCTATAGCCCATGGTCGAAAATGATGAAAAACGAGGTTAACATTTTTTTTCAAAATTTCAAAAAACGATGGACTATAACCCATGTTTTTGGTTTTTTTTAATTTTTTTCAAATCCTCAAAAATAATGAAAAACGGCGTGCTATAGTATGCCGTACGGTAGGGGTTATAGCCCATTGTCGAAAATGATGAAAAACGAGGTTAACATTTTTTTTCAAAATTTCAAAAAACGATGGACTATAACCCATGTTTTTTTTTTTTTTTTTTTTTTTAATCCTCAAAAATGATGAAAAACGGCGTGCTATAGTATGCCGTACGGTAGGGGTTATAGCCCATTGTCGAAAATGATGAAAAACGAGGTTAACATTTTTTTTCAAAATTTCAAAAAACGATGGACTATAACCCATGTTTTTTTTTTTTTGTTTGTTTTTTTATCCTCAAAAATGATGAAAAACGGCGTGCTATAGTATGCCGTACGGTAGGGGCTATAGCCCATGGTCGAAAATGATGAAAAACGAGGTTAACATTTTTTTTCAAAATTTCAAAAAACGATGGACTATAACCCATGTTTTTTTTTTTTTTTCATTTTTTTTAAATCCTCAAAAATAATGAAAAACGGCGTGCTATAGTATGCCGTACGGTAGGGGCTATAGCCCATGGTCGAAAATGATGAAAAACGAGGTTAACATTTTTTTTCAAAATTTCAAAAAACGATGGACTATAACCCATGTTTTTTCATTTTTTCATTTTTTTCAAATCCTCAAAAATAATGAAAAACGGCGTGCTATAGTATGCCGTACGGTAGGGGCTATAGCCCATGGTCGAAAATGATGAAAAACGAGGTTAACATTTTTTTTCAAAATTTCAAAAAACGATGGACTATAACCCATGTTTTTTTTTTTTTCATTTTTTTCAAATCCTCAAAAATGATGAAAAACGGCGTGCTATAGTATGCCGTACGGTAGGGGCTATAGCCCATGGTCGAAAATGATGAAAAACGAGGTTAACATTTTTTTTCAATTTTTCAAAAAACGATGGACTATAACCCATGTTTTTTTTTTTTTTCATTTTTTTCAAATCCTCAAAAATGATGAAAAACGGCGTGCTATAGTATGCCGTACGGTAGGGGCTATAGCCCATGGTCGAAAATGATGAAAAACGAGGTTAACATTTTTTTTCAAAATTTCAAAAAACGATGGACTATAACCCATGTTTTTTTTCTTTTTTTTTTTTTCAAATCCTCAAAAATAATGAAAAACGGCGTGCTATAGTATGCCGTACGGTAGGGGCTATAGCCCATGGTCGAAAATGATGAAAAACGAGGTTAACATTTTTTTTCAAAATTTCAAAAAACGATGGACTATAACCCATGTTTTTTTTTTTTTTTCATTTTTTTTAAATCCTCAAAAATAATGAAAAACGGCGTGCTATAGTATGCCGTACGGTAGGGGCTATAGCCCACTGTCGAAAATGATGAAAAACGAGGTTAACATTTTTTTTCAAAATTTCAAAAAACGATGGACTATAACCCATGTTTTGTTTTTTTTAATTTTTTTCAAATCCTCAAAAATAATGAAAAACGGCGTGCTATAGTATGCCGTACGGTAGGGGTTATAGCCCATTGTCGAAAATGATGAAAAACGAGGTTAACATTTTTTTTCAAATTTTCAAAAAACGATGGACTATAACCCATGTTTTTTTTTTTTTTTTTTTTTTTAATCCTCAAAAATGATGAAAAACGGCGTGCTATAGTATGCCGTACGGTAGGGGCTATAGCCCATGGTCGAAAATGATGAAAAACGAGGTTAACATTTTTTTTCAAAATTTCAAAAAACGATGGACTATAACCCATGTTTTTTTTCTTTTTTCTTTTTTTTTAAATCCTCAAAAATAATGAAAAACGGCGTGCTATAGTATGCCGTACGGTAGGGGCTATAGCCCATTGTCGAAAATGATGAAAAACGAGGTTAACATTTTTTTTCAAAATTTCAAAAAACGATGGACTATAACCCATGTTTTTTTTTTTTTTAATTTTTTTCAAATCCTCAAAAATGATGAAAAACGGCGTGCTATAGTATGCCGTACGGTAGGGGCTATAGCCCATGGTCGAAAATGATGAAAAACGAGGTTAACATTTTTTTTCAATTTTTCAAAAAACGATGGACTATAACCCATGTTTTTTTTCTTTTTTTTTTTTTCAAATCCTCAAAAATAATGAAAAACGACGTGCTATAGTATGCCGTACGGTAGGGGCTATAGCCCATGGTCGAAAATGATGAAAAACGAGGTTAACATTTTTTTTCAAAATTTCAAAAAACGATGGACTATAACCCATGTTTTTGGTTTTTTTTAATTTTTTTCAAATCCTCAAAAATAATGAAAAACGGCGTGCTATAGTATGCCGTACGGTAGGGGTTATAGCCCATTGTCGAAAATGATGAAAAACGAGGTTAACATTTTTTTTCAAAATTTCAAAAAACGATGGACTATAACCCATGTTTTTTTTCTTTTTTAATTTTTTCAAATCCTCAAAATTAATGAAAAACGGCGTGCTATAGTATGCCGTACGGTAGGGGCTATAGCCCATGGTCGAAAATGATGAAAAACGAGGTTAACATTTTTTTTCAAAATTTCAAAAAACGATGGACTATAACCCATGTTTTGTTTGTTTTTTCCATTTTTTTCAAATCCTCAAAAATGATGAAAAACGGCGTGCTATAGTATGCCGTACGGTAGGGGCTATAGCCCATGGTCGAAAATGATGAAAAACGAGGTTAACATTTTTTTTCAATTTTTCAAAAAACGATGGACTATAACCCATGTTTTTTTTTTTTTTCATTTTTTTCAAATCCTCAAAAATGATGAAAAACGGCGTGCTATAGTATGCCGTACGGTAGGGGCTATAGCCCATGGTCGAAAATGATGAAAAACGAGGTTAACATTTTTTTTCAAAATTTCAAAAAACGATGGACTATAACCCATGTTTTTTCATTTTTTCATTTTTTTCAAATCCTCAAAAATAATGAAAAACGGCGTGCTATAGTATGCCGTACGGTAGGGGCTATAGCCCATGGTCGAAAATGATGAAAAACGAGGTTAAATTTTTTTTTCAAAATTTCAAAAAACGATGGACTATAACCCATGTTTTTTTTTTTTTCATTTTTTTCAAATCCTCAAAAATGATGAAAAACGGCGTGCTATAGTATGCCGTACGGTAGGGGCTATAGCCCATGGTCGAAAATGATGAAAAACGAGGTTAACATTTTTTTTCAATTTTTCAAAAAACGATGGACTATAACCCATGTTTTTTTTTTTTTTCATTTTTTTCAAATCCTCAAAAATGATGAAAAACGGCGTGCTATAGTATGCCGTACGGTAGGGGCTATAGCCCATGGTCGAAAATGATGAAAAACGAGGTTAACATTTTTTTTCAAAATTTCAAAAAACGATGGACTATAACCCATGTTTTTTTTTTTTTTTTTTTTTCAAATCCTCAAAAATAATGAAAAACGGCGTGCTATAGTATGCCGTACGGTAGGGGCTATACCCCATGGTCGAAAATGATGAAAAACGAGGTTAACATTTTTTTTCAAAATTTCAAAAAACGATGGACTATAACCCATGTTTTTTTTTTTTTTCATTTTTTTTAAATCCTCAAAAATAATGAAAAACGGCGTGCTATAGTATGCCGTACGGTAGGGGCTATAGCCCATTGTCGAAAATGATGAAAAACGAGGTTAACATTTTTTTTCAAAATTTCAAAAAACGATGGACTATAACCCATGTTTTTTTTTTTTTTTTTTTTTTTCAAATCCTCAAAAATAATGAAAAACGGCGTGCTATAGTATGCCGTACGGTAGGGGTTATAGCCCATTGTCGAAAATGATGAAAAACGAGGTTAACATTTTTTTTCAAAATTTCAAAAAACGATGGACTATAACCCATGTTTTTTTTTTTTTTTTTTTTTTTAATCCTCAAAAATGATGAAAAACGGCGTGCTATAGTATGCCGTACGGTAGGGGCTATAGCCCATGGTCGAAAATGATGAAAAACGAGGTTAACATTTTTTTTCAAAATTTCAAAAAACGATGGACTATAACCCATGTTTTTGGTTTTTTTTAATTTTTTTCAAATCCTCAAAAATAATGAAAAACGGCGTGCTATAGTATGCCGTACGGTAGGGGTTATAGCCCATTGTCGAAAATGATGAAAAACGAGGTTAACATTTTTTTTCAAAATTTCAAAAAACGATGGACTATAACCCATGTTTTTTTTTTTTTTTTTTTTTTTTATCCTCAAAAATGATGAAAAACGGCGTGCTATAGTATGCCGTACGGTAGGGGTTATAGCCCATTGTCGAAAATGATGAAAAACGAGGTTAACATTTTTTTTCAAAATTTCAAAAAACGATGGACTATAACCCATGTTTTTTTTTTTTTTTTTTTTTTTAATCCTCAAAAATGATGAAAAACGGCGTGCTATAGTATGCCGTACGGTAGGGGCTATACCCCATGGTCGAAAATGATGAAAAACGAGGTTAACATCTTTTTTCAAAATTTCAAAAAACGATGGACTATAACCCATGTTTTTTTGTTTTTTTTTTTTTTTTTAAATCCTCAAAAATAATGAAAAACGGCGTGCTATAGTATGCCGTACGGTAGGGGCTATAGCCCATGGTCGAAAATGATGAAAAACGAGGTTAACATTTTTTTTCAAAATTTCAAAAAACGATGGACTATAACCCATGTTTTTTCATTTTTTCATTTTTTTCAAATCCTCAAAAATAATGAAAAACGGCGTGCTATAGTATGCCGTACGGTAGGGGCTATAGCCCATGGTCGAAAATGATGAAAAACGAGGTTAACATTTTTTTTCAAAATTTCAAAAAACGATGGACTATAACCCATGTTTTTTTTTTTTTCATTTTTTTCAAATCCTCAAAAATGATGAAAAACGGCGTGCTATAGTATGCCGTACGGTAGGGGCTATAGCCCATGGTCGAAAATGATGAAAAACGAGGTTAACATTTTTTTTCAATTTTTCAAAAAACGATGGACTATAACCCATGTTTTTTTTTTTTTTCATTTTTTTCAAATCCTCAAAAATGATGAAAAACGGCGTGCTATAGTATGCCGTACGGTAGGGGCTATAGCCCATGGTCGAAAATGATGAAAAACGAGGTTAACATTTTTTTTCAAAATTTCAAAAAACGATGGACTATAACCCATGTTTTTTTTCTTTTTTTTTTTTTCAAATCCTCAAAAATAATGAAAAACGGCGTGCTATAGTATGCCGTACGGTAGGGGCTATAGCCCATGGTCGAAAATGATGAAAAACGAGGTTAACATTTTTTTTCAAAATTTCAAAAAACGATGGACTATAACCCATGTTTTTTTTTTTTTTCATTTTTTTTAAATCCTCAAAAATAATGAAAAACGGCGTGCTATAGTATGCCGTACGGTAGGGGCTATAGCCCACTGTCGAAAATGATGAAAAACGAGGTTAACATTTTTTTTCAAAATTTCAAAAAACGATGGACTATAACCCATGTTTTGTTTTTTTTTAATTTTTTTCAAATCCTCAAAAATAATGAAAAACGGCGTGCTATAGTATGCCGTACGGTAGGGGTTATAGCCCATTGTCGAAAATGATGAAAAACGAGGTTAACATTTTTTTTCAAAATTTCAAAAAACGATGGACTATAACCCATGTTTTTTTTTTTTTTTTTTTTTTTAATCCTCAAAAATGATGAAAAACGGCGTGCTATAGTATGCCGTACGGTAGGGGCTATAGCCCATGGTCGAAAATGATGAAAAACGAGGTTAACATTTTTTTTCAAAATTTCAAAAAACGATGGACTATAACCCATGTTTTTTTTTTTTTTTTTTTTTTTTTAAATCCTCAAAAATAATGAAAAACGGCGTGCTATAGTATGCCGTACGGTAGGGGCTATAGCCCATTGTCGAAAATGATGAAAAACGAGGTTAACATTTTTTTTCAAAATTTCAAAAAACGATGGACTATAACCCATGTTTTTTCTTTTTTTCATTTTTTTCAAATCCTCAAAAATAATGAAAAACGGCGTGCTATAGTATGCCGTACGGTAGGGGCTATAGCCCATGGTCGAAAATGATGAAAAACGAGGTTAACATTTTTTTTCAATTTTTCAAAAAACGATGGACTATAACCCATGTTTTTTTTTTTTTCTTTTTTTTCAAATCCTCAAAAATGATGAAAAACAGCGTGCTATAGTATGCCGTACGGTAGGGGCTATAGCCCATGTTCAAAAATGATGAAAAACGATTTTTTTTTTTTTTTCAAAGTTTCAAAAAACGATGGGCTATAACCCATGTTTTTTGTTTTTTTTCTTCATATCCTCAAAACAGACGTCTAAAACACGTCTATTTTTAGACTTGTTTTAGACGTTTATAAACAGAACTGTCCATCTAAATTCTAAACGGATGGTTAAATATAAGTTCCCGATTGTACCTCACATGCCAGTGTGGCACCGTAGATAAACCTGGGGTTTATAAGCAGAACATTCCGCGTTCAATTCTCCTGAAGAACATTTTCACTGTCCATCTAAATTCTAAACGGCTGGTTAAATATAAGTTCCCGATTGTACCTTACATGCCGATGTGGCTCAAAAGATAAATCTGAGGTTCATAATCCAAAGGTTACTGGTTCAAAACTAATACTCAACCAATGCTGCAGTAATTTGAACTTTTCAAGGCTAGAATAAAAAATAAAAACTCATAAGCACCAGGAGACATCTGCTGATTGCCCCAAGGTGCCTTAGCTCAATGGTGTGGTGTGCTTGATCGGTAGCCTCTGCTACCACCTGCCTGCAGGTTCAAGTCCCATGCAAGGTACTAGTGAGGACCATCGGGAGACGGTGCTCTCTCCCCCTGTTTCCTGAAAAGTAGCAGTTGGGGGTTATGTTTGAAAGAACCCTGTCCACCGAAAATTTTACAGATAAGAATTAGGTCAAACCGTTTAAAAATAAAATAGCAATTTGGCCCATCATCTGACAGAAAGAATAGTCTGTGTATTTGCATACTGGGCCAAAACTTGGTTGGAAAGTCCCTCTTTTATGTCTGGCTTCCAGGCCAGTTGGAAAAGGGCAAACTGAGAGGTGGTAAGAGTATGTTAAATTGGACATTTTCATGGTAAAAGGTTAGCTGGACAGGGTTCTTTCAGACATAAGCCCCAACCGTTACATCTCAGGAAACAGGGGGAGAGAGCACCCTCTCCCGATGGTCCTCCAGCACCTTGATGTCATGACATGGGACTTGAACCTGCCAACTGCCTGTAGCAGAGGCAACGGGTCAAGCGCTCCACACCATTACGCCAAGGCACCTTTGGGCATTCAGCAGATGTCTCCTGGTGCTTTTGAGTTTTTATTTTTCATTCAAGCCTTGAAAAGTTCAAATTACTGCAGCATTGAGCTGTAGGAGGAACAGGACTTGAACATGGAATGTCTGTACTGAAAGCCTGATGATTAGACCATTGCACCATCAGTCAGACACTCTCAGGCAAAGTCTCCTGGTCATTTTGAAGTGATCTTTTGTTCGTTAGCCTTCAGTTAGTAAAGTTTAAATAACACAGAATCATATTAATCAGATGTTTCTTAGCGCTGTTGAGGTCTTCTTTTATATGATAGTGTAACAGCCGGGAATCGAACCCTGGTCTCCCACGTGGAAAGCCAACATCTTAACCACTACGACAATTAGAGTTTTGAGGTAATCAGGCTGAGGCTGTGAGCCACTGCTAGAATAGCAGTAAATGAAGCTCAATAACTAGCATTAAACTTTAGGAAGAGTGGGATTTGAAAATGAACTCTCTGTGCGGAATAACCCCTACTACACCATCACTCAGTAACATCTGCCTCTTTGTACTGTTGAAGCGATCTTTTGTATGTTAGCCTTCAGATAGTAAAGTTGAAAGAATCAAGAGTTGAACATAGAATCACGTTCATCAGAGTGTAACACCCAGGAATCGAACACAGGTCACCTGCACTGAAGGACAACATCTTAACCACTAAGCCAAAGCAACTGCCTATGGCTCAGGGGAGATATGAGACTTTTGAGGTCATCAGGCTGAGGCTGTGAGCCACTGCTATACAATTAAAAAAATCAAAAAACGATGGGCTATAACCCATGTTTTTTTTTTTTTTTTCATTTTTTTCGAATCCTCAAAAAGGATGAAAAACGGCGTGCTATAGTATGCCATACGGTATGGGCTATATAGCCCATGTTCAAAAATGATGAAAAACGAGTTCTTTTTTTTTCTTCAAAATTTAAAAAAACGATGGGCTATAACCCATGTTTTTTTTTTTTTTTTTCATTTTTTTCAAATCCTCAAAAATGATGAAAAACGGCGTGCTATAGTATGCCGTACAGTATGGGCTATAGCCCATGTTCAAAAATGATGAAAAACTAGTTTTTTTTTTTTTTTTTCAAAATTTCAAAAAACGATGGACTATAACCCATGTTTTTTTTTTTTTCCATTTTTTTCAAATCCTCAAAAATGATGAAAAATGGCGTGCTATAGTATGCCATACGGTATGGGCTATGTTCAAAAATGAAGAAAAACAAGGTTAATTTTTTTTTTCAAAATTTCAAAAAACGATGGGCTATAACCCATGTTTTTTTTTTTTTTTTTTTTTTTTAATCCTCAAAAATGATGAGAAACGGCGTGCTATAGTATGCCGTACGGTATGGGCTATAGCCCATGTTCAAAAATGATGAAAAACAAGGTTATTTTTTTTCTTCAAAATTTCAAAAAACGATGGGCTATAACCCATGTTTTTTTTTGTTTGTTTTTTTTCAAATCCTCAAAAACGATGAAAAACGGCGTGCTATAGTATGCCGTATGGTATGGGCTATAGCCCATGTTCAAAAATGATGAAAAACAAGTTCTTTTTTTTTTCTTCAAAATTTCAAAAAACGATAGGCTATAACCCATGTATTTTTTTTTTTTTTTTTTTTCAAATCCTCAAAAATGATGAAAAATGGCGTGCTATAGTATGCCATACGGTATGGGCTATAACCCATGTTCAAAAATGAAGAAAAACAAGGTTAATTTTTTTTTTCAAAATTTCAAAAAACGATGGGCTATAACCCATGTTTTTTTTTTTTTTTTTTTTTTCAAATCCTCAAAAATGATGAAAAACGGCGTGCTATAGTATGCCGTACGGTATGGGCTATAGCCCATGTTCAAAAATGATGAAAAACTAGTTTTTTTTTTTTTTTTTCAAAATTTCAAAAGACGATGGGCTATAACCCATGTTTTTTTTTTTTTCCATTTTTTTCAAATCCTCAAAAATGATGAAAAACGGCGTGCTATAGTATGCCGTACGGTATGGGCTATAGCCCATGTTCAAAAATGATGAAAAACGAGGTAATTTTTTTTCTTCAAAATTTCAAAAAACGATGGGCTATAACCCATGTTTTTTTTTGTTTTTTTTTTTCAAATCCTCAAAAACGATGAAAAACGGCGTGCTATAGTATGCCGTATGGTATGGGCTATAGCCCATGTTCAAAAATGATGAAAAACAAGTTCTTTTTTTTTTCTTCAAAATTTCAAAAAACGATGGGCTATAACCCATGTTTTTTTTTTTTTTTCATTTTTTTCAAATCCTCAAAAATGATGAAAAATGGCGTGCTATAGTATGCCATACGGTATGGGCTATGTTCAAAAATGAAGAAAAACAAGGTTAATTTTTTTTTTCAAAATTTCAAAAAACGATGGGCTATAACCCATGTTTTTTTTTTTTTTTTTTTTTTTTAAATCCTCAAAAATGATGAGAAACGGCGTGCTATAGTATGCCGTACGGTATGGGCTATAGCCCATGTTCAAAAATGATGAAAAACAAGGTTATTTTTTTTCTTCAAAATTTCAAAAAACGATGGGCTATAACCCATGTTTTTTTTTTTTTTTTTTCAAATCCTCAAAAACGATGAAAAACGGCGTGCTATAGTATGCCGTATGGTATGGGCTATAGCCCATGTTCAAAAATGATGAAAAACAAGTTCTTTTTTTTTTCTTCAAAATTTCAAAAAACGATGGGCTATAACCCATGTATTTTTTTTTTATTTTTTTTTCAAATCCTCAAAAATGATGAAAAATGGCGTGCTATAGTATGCCATACGGTATGGGCTATAACCCATGTTCAAAAATGAAGAAAAACAAGGTTAATTTTTTTTTTCAAAATTTCAAAAAACGATGGGCTATAACCCATGTTTTTTTTTTGTTTTTTTTTTTCAAATCCTCAAAAATGATGAAAAACGGCGTGCTATAGTATGCCGTACGGTATGGGCTATAGCCCATGTTCAAAAATGATGAAAAACGAGGTTATTTTTTTTCTTCAAAATTTCAAAAAACGATGGGCTATAACCCATGTTTTTTTTTTGTTTTTTTTTTCAAATCCTCAAAAACGATGAAAAACGGCGTGCTATAGTATGCCGTATGGTATGGGCTATAGCCCATGTTCAAAAATGATGAAAAACAAGTTCTTTTTTTTTTCTTCAAAATTTCAAAAAACGATGGGCTATAACCCATGTTTTTTTTTTTTTTTCATTTTTTTCAAATCCTCAAAAATGATGAAAAACGGCGTGCTATAGTATGCCGTACGGTATGGGCTATAGCCCATGTTCAAAAATGATGAAAAACGAGGTTATTTTTTTTCTTCAAAATTTCAAAAAACGATGGGCTATAACCCATGTTTTGTTTTTTTTGTTTTTTTCAAATCCTCAAAAACGATGAAAAACGGCGTGCTATAGTATGCCGTATGGTATGGGCTATAGCCCATGTTCAAAAATGATGAAAAACAAGTTCTTTTTTTTTCTTCAAAATTTCAAAAAACGATGGGCTATAACCCATGTTTTTTTTTTTTTTTCATTTTTTTCAAATCCTCAAAAATGATGAAAAACGGCGTGCTATAGTATGCCGTACGGTATGGGCTATAGCCCATGTTCAAAAATGATGAAAAACGAGGTTATTTTTTTTCTTCAAAATTTCAAAAAACGATGGGCTATAACCCATGTTTTTTTTTGTTTGTTTTTTTTCAAATCCTCAAAAACGATGAAAAACGGCGTGCTATAGTATGCCGTATGGTATGGGCTATAGCCCATGTTCAAAAATGATGAAAAACAAGTTCTTTTTTTTTCTTCAAAATTTCAAAAAACGATGGGCTATAACCCATGTTTTGTTTTTTTTTCATTTTTTTCAAATCCTCAAAAATGATGAAAAATGGCGTGCTATAGTATGCCATACGGTATGGGCTATAGCCCATGTTCAAAAATGAAGAAAAACAAGGTTAATTTTTTTTTCCAAAATTTCAAAAAACGATGGGCTATAACCCATGTTTTTTTTTTTTTTTTTTTTTTCAAATCCTCAAAAATGATGAAAAACGGCGTGCTATAGTATGCCGTACGGTATGGGCTATAGCCCATGTTCAAAAATGATGAAAAACGAGGTTATTTTTTTTCTTCAAAATTTCAAAAAACGATGGGCTATAACCCATGTTTTTTTTTTTTTTTTTTTTTTTTAATCCTCAAAAACGATGAAAAACGGCGTGCTATAGTATGCCGTATGGTATGGGCTATAGCCCATGTTCAAAAATGATGAAAAACAAGTTCTTTTTTTTTTCTTCAAAATTTCAAAAAACGATGGGCTATAACCCATGTTTTTTTTTTTTTTTCATTTTTTTCAAATCCTCAAAAATGATGAAAAATGGCGTGCTATAGTATGCCATACGGTATGGGCTATAGCCCATGTTCAAAAATGATGAAAAACAAGGTTATTTTTTTTTCCAAAATTTCAAAAAACGATGGGCTATAACCCATGTTTTTTTTTGGTTTTTTTTTTCAAACCCCTCAAAAATGATGAAAAACGGCGTGCTATAGTATGCCGTACGGTATGGGCTATAGCCCATGTTCAAAAATGATGAAAAACAAGTTTTTTTTTCTTTTTTCAAAATTTCAAAAAACGATGGGCTATAACCCATGTTTTTTTTTGTTTTTTTGTTTTTTTTTCAAATCCTCAAAAATGATGAAAAACGGCGTGCTATAGTATGCCGTACGGTATGGGCTATAGCCCATGTTCAAAAATGATGAAAAACGAGTTTTTTTTTTTTTTTCAAAGTTTCAAAAAACGATGGGCTATAACCCATGTTTTTTGTTTTTTTTCATATCCTCAAAACAGACGTCTAAAACACGTCTATTTTTAGACTTGTTTTAGACGTTTATAAACAGAACTGTCCATCTAAATTCTAAACGGATGGTTAAATATAAGTTCCCGATTGTACCTCACATGCCAGTGTGGCACCGTAGATAAACCTGGGGTTTATAAGCAGAACATTCCGGGTTCAATTCTCCTGAAGAACATTTTCACTGTCCATCTAAATTCTAAACGGATGGTTAAATATAAGTTCCCGATTGTACCTTACATGCCGATGTGGCTCAAAAGATAAATCTGAGGTTCATAATCCAAAGGTTACTGGTTCAAAACTAATACTCAACCAATGCTGCAGTAATTTAAACTTTTCAAGGCTAGAATAAAAAATTAAAACTCATAAGCACCAGGAGACATCTGCTGATTGCCCCAAGGTGCCTTAGCTCAATGGTGTGGTGTGCTTGATCGGTAGCCTCTGCTACCACCTGCCTGCAGGTTCAAGTCCCATGCAAGGTACTAGTGAGGACCATCGGGAGACGGTGCTCTCTCCCCCTGTTTCCTGAAAAGTAGCAGTTGGGGGTTATGTTTGAAAGAACCCTGTCCACCTAAAATTTTACAGATAAGAATTAGGTCAAACCGTTTAAAAATAAAATAGCAATTTGGCCCATCATCTGACAGAAAGAATAGTCTGTGTATTTGCATACTGGGCCAAAACTTGGTTGGAAAGTCCCTCTTTTATGTCTGGCTTCCAGGCCAGTTGGAAAAGGGCAAACTGAGAGGTGGTAAGAGTATGTTAAATTGGACATTTTCATGGTAAAAGGTTAGCTGGACAGGGTTCTTTCAGACATAAGCCCCAACCGTTACATCTCAGGAAACAGGGGGAGAGAGCACCCTCTCCCGATGGTCCTCCAGCACCTTGATGTCATGACATGGGACTTGAACCTGCCAACTGCCTGTAGCAGAGGCAACGGGTCAAGCGCTCCACACCATTACGCCAAGGCACCTTTGGGCATTCAGCAGATGTCTCCTGGTGCTTTTGAGTTTTTATTTTTCATTCAAGCCTTGAAAAGTTCAAATTACTGCAGCATTGAGCTGTAGGAGGAACAGGACTTGAACATGGAATGTCTGTACTGAAAGCCTGATGATTAGACCATTGCACCATCAGTCAGACACTCTCAGGCAAAGTCTCCTGGTCATTTTGAAGTGATCTTTTGTTCGTTAGCCTTCAGTTAGTAAAGTTTAAATAACACAGAATCATATTAATCAGATGTTTCTTAGCGCTGTTGAGGTCTTCTTTTATATGATAGTGTAACAGCCGGGAATCGAACCCTGGTCTCCCACGTGGAAAGCCAACATCTTAACCAATACGACAATTAGAGTTTTGAGGTAATCAGGCTGAGGCTGTGAGCCACTGCTAGAATAGCAGTAAATGAAGCTCAATAACTAGCATTAAACTTTAGGAAGAGTGGGATTTGAAAATGAACTCTCTGTGCGGAATAACCCCTACTACACCATCACTCAGTAACATCTGCCTCTTTGTACTGTTGAAGCGATCTTTTGTATGTTAGCCTTCAGATAGTAAAGTTGAAAGAATCAAGAGTTGAACATAGAATCACGTTCATCAGAGTGTAACACCCAGGAATCGAACACAGGTCACCTGCACTGAAGGACAACATCTTAACCACTAAGCCAAAGCAACTGCCTATGGCTCAGGGGAGATATGAGACTTTTGAGGTCATCAGGCTGAGGCTGTGAGCCACTGCTATACAATAAAAAAAATAAAAAAAACGATGGGCTATAACCCATGTTTTGTTTTTTTTTCTTCATTTTTTTCAAATCCTCAAAAAGGATGAAAAACGGCGTGCTATAGTATGCCATACGGTATGGGCTATATAGCCCATGTTCAAAAATGATGAAAAACGAGGTTAATTGCAATTCCTCCGCAACACTCCGCAATTTGCTAACGGCCGGTAGTCACAGAATACAAAACTCTGATGCTGGCATTCAAAGCAGAGTTGCGGAGGAATTGCGGAGTGTTGCGTAGGATGCGGAGGAATTGCGGAGTGTTGCAGAGGAATTTTTTTCAAATTTTAAAAAAACGATGGGCTATAACCCATGTTTTTTTTTTTTTCATTTTTTTCAAATCCTCAAAAATGATGAAAAACGGCGTGCTATAGTATGCCGTACGGTATGGGCTATAGCCCATGTTCAAAAATGATGAAAAACGAGGTTATTTTTTTTTTCAAAATTTCAAAAAACGATGGGCTATAACCCATGTTTTTTTTTGTTTTTTTTTTCAAATCCTCAAAAACTATGAAAAACGGCGTGCTATAGTATGCCGTATGGTATGGGCTATAGCCCATGTTCAAAAATGATGAAAAACGAGTTCTTTTTTTTTTCTCCAAAATTTCAAAAAACGATGGGCTATAACCCATGTTTTTTTTTTTTTTTTTTTTTTTTTCAAATACTCAAAAATGATGAAAAACTGCGTGCTATAGTATGCCATACGGTATGGGCTATAGCCCATGTTCAAAAATGAAGAAAAACAAGGTTAATTTCTTTTTTTCCAAAATTTCAAGTTTGTTTTCTTCTTCAGAAATCGGTCTTGATAGTAAAGACTTGAATCGAACCCCTCACCTTGTAATAGGTATTCTATGGATATCATCTGATTTATCCACTGGGCCACTCCTACTCTAGGTGTCAGTGATTTGAAACATCACCGCCTACTAGGAGTATGTCGGGTTTGAACCGGCAGACTTCTACTAGGTATACTACGGATATCATTTGACTTATCCGCTGGGCCACTGAGGCACACAATCATGGTGAATTTCTGGGCTGCTTTAAAGTTGTCCTCCTGGAAATCAGTGTGCAAAGCAAAGTGTCACAGTTATGACTAATGCGGGATTTGAACCCTGGACCTGTGGCTCCCAAGGACAGCCTCTCATCAGACTGAGCTAACTGCTGGATACTACTACACAGCTTTTTTGTTTGTTTTCTTCTTCTGAAATCGGCCTTGATAGTAAAGACTTGAGTCGAACCCCCACCTTGTCATAGGTATTCTATGGATATCATCTGATTTATCCACTGGGCCACTCCTACTCTAAGTGTCAGTGATTTGAACCATCACCGCCTACTAGGAGTACATCGGGTTTGAACCAGCACACTTCTACTAGGTATACTAAGGATATCATTTGACTTATCCGCTGGGCCACTGAGGCACACAATCATGGTGAATTTCTGGGCTGCTTTAAAGTTGTCCTTCTGGAAATCAGTGTGCAAAGCAAAGTGTCACAGTTATGACTAATGTGGGATTTGAACCCTGGACCTGTGGCTCCCAAGGACAGCCTCTCATCAGACTGAGCTAACTGCTGGATACTACTGCACAGCTTTTTGTTTGTTTTCTTCTTCTGAAATTGGTTTTGATAGTAAAGACTTGAGTCAAACCCCGCAGCTTGTAATAGGAGCTGAATGGGTTAGGGTTAGGGTTAGGGTTAGGGTTTAACTGACAAGAAAGGAAACAGGTAACAATCAGTAGTGCAAAAAAACCAAAGGCATAATCAGACTTATAAGCAAAATGAAGGTACAAACTAATTTAGACATAACAATTCAAACTATAAAACTTAAACATGAACAAATCAAATACTAAAAAAGGACTTTCTGCATCAACATCAAACACATGATAGCTGTGGTGTCCCCCAGCACCTCTCCAGTGAGAAAAGCAAATGTTTGTGTGGCACCCCAGGTGTGCCAAATTAGTATTAGCTCCACCCACCACCAAACAAGGCAAACAAGGCAATCTGCTCTCTCAGACTCACACCACCACTCTCAGCTAAAGAGTGGTGGGGTTCTCTACAGCCGTCCCATCAAATATCTACTGTATTTGCTAACAAGACACAGAAAAGAAACCAAAAACAAATTGCCACTGTCCCATTTCGATATACCTAGGGATGGCAATGTCTATCCTTAGCCGCTAAGCCGCCCCATGAGAGCTCACAACCCTGGTCTGGTGGCAGAGCCACCTCGGATGAAGGTCTGGGGGCCGACCAGGGGGTTGGATCCAGTCAGGGAACCGGTGTTGGAGGGGAGTTAAGGACCACGGCTGCTGCAGAGGAGTTGCTGAGTGTAGCTGGATGTGCAGCAGCCATGGGTGCGTCTGGACGTGCAGCAGCGATGGAGATGGTGCCGGGTGCGCTCTGTCTGGGGAGGTCTCTGGAGGCACCACTAAGAGGGGAGGCGTGGTGGGAGCCTGGAAAGGAGCTGGTGCTGGACAGGGCTTGGGTTGAGCAGGCACTACTTGGAGGGGATCAGGCATAGGGGGCATGTGGAGTGGAGCCATGGGAATGCCTGGAGACTAACCGCTGGGTAGAGAGGTGATGGAGGATGCACTGGGTACGGCTTGGCTTTAAGTCGGGCTGGGTCGGGTAGCGCTGAACTGGAGGCCGGCTGCTGGGGCGAGGTGTAGGAGGAGGAGGCCGGCGGCTGCTGGGAGAAGGAGGAGGGGGAGACCGGCGGGTTAGGGTTAGGGTTAGGGTTGCTGGGAGGTGTAGGAGGAGGAGGCCGGCGGCTGCTGGGAGGTGTAGGAGGAGGAGGAAGAGACCGGCGGCTGCTGGGAGGTGTAGGAGGAGGAGGAGGAGACCGGCGGCTGCTGGGAAGCGTAGGAGGAGGAGGCCGGCGGGTTAGGGTTAGGGTTAGGGTGCTGCTGGGAGGTGTAGGAGGAGGAGGAGACCGGCGGCTGCTGGAAGGCGTAGGAGGAGGAGGCCGGCGGGTTAGGGTTAGGGTTAGGGTTAGGGTGCTGCTGGGAGGTGTAGGAGGAGGAGGAGGCCGGCGGGTTAGGGTTAGGGTGCTGCTGGGAGGTGTAGGAGGAGGAGGAGGAGACCGGCGGCTGCTGAAGCAAAGCGTAGGAGGCCGGCTGCTGGGGTGAGGCATAGGAGGAGGAGACTGGCTGGGGTGAGGTATACTGCTGGGGGGCCGGAGGCTTATAAGCAAAACGAAGGTACAGACTAATTTAGGCATAACAATTCAAACTATAAACAAACTTAAACATGAACAAATCTAATACTAAAAAGGACATTTTGGTAAACAAGGAGCAAACTTAAGAATAATGCATTCATTTTCATTAATCTATCATGTATAAAGTACACTTGTGACTTTGTGAGATGCATAAAAACACTGGCCTGTTGCGTTTTAGACGAATGATTCCCAACCCTGGTGCAGTTGGTAATGGTAGCATTGTCGCCTCACAGCTGGACGGTCCCAGGTTCGATTCCCGCCGGGGATGCTGGGGGCACACACACAGGTATGAGGGGTACTGGGGGCACCGTCCCTTAGACCATTATTGATAATGATGTGATATTTTCTTTACCCTAACCCGAGCCATCCCAAACAAGCAAAATATCATATCGACAAGGTTGTCAATCGGCTATTTTCAGCAGAAAAGGCTTTCTGCACAACAGAAAACGAGAAATACACTAGAATAAAGTACTGAGAGGGTTTGCGAAGAAGCACCTGCATGTGTCAGTGATCCGTTCCAGTTAAACTTGGTATATTTTAACATGCATTTTGTAAATGCAGGCAACTTATTTGACACCAACTATTCGGGGCCCCATATTGATGGAAATCATCAGGTACAGGCGGAAAGACATGATTTTAATTTCCACTTTCAACCTGATGTTCTTTGTGCACTACAAGCTATTGACACCAAAGAAGCTCTGAGAAGGAAGAGAAGTGGTCACGTGACTGGGCTGTGCCATGACACTTTCATGGACACTTTCATGGGAGCCAAACTCACACCGGAAGTGCAATTAATACATGGCAGTGAATGGAGCCGGCTGGACCAGCTCATAACAAACATTTATGAACAAGTAATCACTTCTGGAAAATAACAGAAGACATATCACAGGTTGTTTTCTAATCACTTACTTTTTGATGTGCACAGAATTCACAGTATATAATTTTATCTGAGGATCTAAACAGCAGCAGGTATCGTTTCTGGCTCCGAAGTATCGCGAGATTTGGCGATACTTGGTGCGTTCAGAAAGGTACTTTGTGCTCTTTAGATGCCATACCTCTATAAGAAATTACAGTGTACACATCGAATAGCAACACAGCAGACAATAATGTGTTACTTGTCTTCTGTTATTTTCCAGAAGTGTCATTAGCACAAAGAGGGTAGTTGAGGCAGTGTTCCTGTCCGTCTTGGATTATGGAGACATAATCTATGCAAACGACATTAAAATTGACCACATTGGTACCCTTGAGTCGTTTTGAAACCTTGGTGAGCATACAAACCCCCAAAATATGCAACGGTTTTAGATGTAATACACATGTATGCCTTTTGTTTTTTCTACACGATATTGTATTTCTCGACAACACTTAAAATGAGTTTACTTACTCCCAAAATATTTATTCATTCATTCAAGTTTTATTTATTCTCGAAATTTCACTGATTGGTTACCTGAATGATTATGTCTGCTTGTTTGTGTGATTTTGATATGTAGAATATAGTGTTAACATATTTTAGAAAAGTCTCCTGTGGACAGGTGCTTACACTGTAAGCAAAACATCTACAAATTGTGCAATGTGAGTGTGATATCTGGGGTGCATACATTTGTTAGACATACTATCAGTCCGACAAGCATTAGTCCGACAACACCGTCGCTCCCGACATGCATATACAGTATGGAGGCGTGGGTGACTAACTAACGGACGGACGGACGGACGGACGGACGGACGCGAGATGCAGGTTTTCATAGTAAATGCGACCTATGGTCGTAACAATATCTCACACTTATATAGCGCCTTTCTGAGTACCCAAAGATGCTTTACATGAGGCAAGAGGAAGCAACAAAAATAAAAACAACTTTATTATCCCATGCCACCAAAACCTCAAATGTCCTTTTGAACATAGTCCAATCCCCTCACACAATAGTCCACATTTCACATATAAAAACCTGTATTCCAATACCTCAAAATCTCGGCCACTCACTCTCGGTCACACAGCATGGTGGTGTTACGATGAAATTGGTGACCTGCTGAAATATGTGATAATCGTGTAGACAATCACAATGTCAGTGTCTGCTGATAAATGAAACGTAACAATTTACATTCAGAGTACAAAAAAACCTAGTGGTATTTAGGCCTATTTAAAGATCTCCATAAAGTTGTGTGAAGTCCACAAGATCGATGGTCACATATTTCAGCAGGTCACCAATATGACACCACCATGCTGGACTGACCGAGTGCGAGTGAGCAAGTGGCCGAGATTTGGGGTATTGGAATTTAGAAGAAACATCAAGCAGAACCCGACTATGTCGGGGGAGAGAAAGAGAGACAGAGGAAATACAGGCAATAGTAGTAGCAATATAAATAAACGTAATAGTGTAAGATGATATATAGTAGGATAACAATGTCAGATAATACAGTATATAGTGGAATAAGAATGTTAAGATAAAATACAGTGCAGTGGTGTAATATAACATGGTAGCAGTGCATGGTTGTGATCTGTGAGGAGGCAGAGTCCATAGTCACTCTTAATAGGCTCTGTGAAGAGCGTTACAGCAAAACATCAAATGTGATGGTTCTAATTTTACCATTATGATGACAATGACAAGTGAATAATGTAAGTCTGAACCAGGACCTTAAATTAAAATATGTCCAGACCACCAGAAAAATGTAATGGAAAAACTCCAAAGAAATTATCCTAATAGTTATAGAAATATAGGACTGTCAGTTTAAGACCGTAAGAAACATTTTCAAAAGCAGTAGACCTAGTTGTCAAATATAGTATAATATATATAGTATATAGTCCATTTAAGATAGCACAATGGATAAACCTTTGAGAGAACTTTGAATGGAACCAAATGAAACAACTATATACATTACCTTTCACAAATTACTGACTAAAGGATTTTATTTAAATGGTATTTCACATACCCTTTAAATAAAATCCTTTAGTCACCTTAGCCAATCCTAGAAAAACCCTTTGAACACAATCCAGGCAATGGATAAAACACCTTGGTAAGACCCTTAAAAAGTAATTGGAAGACGAAGGAATTTAGACCACAACGAATAACAAAGTTTAGGGGAATTTATATGAATTGATTCTCAGTGAGAAGTTGTTACAGATCCAGGCTTGACATAGGGTTATTCCATGACTGAATCACATTATTCCACAGTTTTACAACAGACAGAGGCCAGGGGGTTAATCTGGCGACATAAATATCATAAGTGATAGGACCTGAAATATTTGTTATGCATAACAAATGGGGACAATACAAACGGGGCTTCTTTATCCGAGTCCACTTTTGTGGCACTTGAAGCAGAGAGAGGTACTCACCCATCTCTTCCAAAACAAGTCAACGAGATACTGCACTTTTTCACCCTTCAGCATGTATACAAGTCTTTTGTGAACAGTTCAAGTGGCAGGACTGAGGTACCGATGCATTTCCATTGCTGACACACGGCAAAGGCCAGGTCTGGGTTGGTACCAGTGGGAGTGAGTGAATTCACATCGTCATATCATATATCTTCTGCAGATCAGCTTCCACCAACATGGTGACGGTGTTAGGAGGACGTGTTAGAAGGAGGTGGTGTTAGAAGAAGGGGGTGTTAGAAGTTGGTGGAAGCTGATCTGCTGATCTACTTGCACCTGCCTTATCTACAGGGGACTTCAATTCCCAACACAAGGTTTGGGGTTACAGCCAAAAATCATCAAATGACGAGACAGAGCCAATGGGCCTCTAGCACCAACCCAAAAGAGACCCCAAGCTTCTTCTCTGCACGGTGGAACACCCATACCAACCCAGACCTGGCCTTTGCCACGGGTCAGCAATGGAAATATATCAGCACCTCAGTTATACCACAATGATGTCAGATTGTATGAAGTGGTATAATAATGTTAAGATAAAATACAGTGTTGTGGTGTACTATATGGTAGCAGTCCATGCTCTGTGACGAGGCCGGGTCCACAGTCACACTCTTGATAGGCTCCGTGAAGAAGCCTGGTCCATGGTCACACTCTTGATAGGCAGCTGGGGGTCCATAGTAGAAGTCCATGGACTGGGAGTGGGAGACATAAAAAAACTCCGGGGAGTGTCTCCCCGGACGATGAGTTAGTGGCAGGCCTTACTGGACCGTGAGTCTGTACAGTGTTAATAACAACCACACTGATGGGAAACACAACCAGGAAGGGGGAAGGAGAGGAGAAAAGGGGGGGGGGGGGTGGGGAATATGCCCCCCTATTCCTCACCCCCAGGTTAAAAAAACGTATTAACCTCCTCCCTTTTCTGCATCATACCAATCAGTCCCCAAAACACTTTACATGTAGAGCAAAGGACCGACTAGCCAGAGCAAGCAATTTTACAGGCAAATACATTACAATATAATGACATAATTGTGAATACAATAAATATATATTTTCTGACATTGATATAGCATAACAAAAGGTTTTGATGATAAAGTTTATTTGACACTTATGTAGTAAAACAGACACATTCAACGTTAACCATATATTACATACATACATATTTATTTTTACATATATTATTTTCTAAATTTCACATGTCTTCTGCAGATCAGCTCCCACCACATAATGGAAGGAGGTGGTGTTAGGAGGTGGTGTTAGAAGGAGGTGGTGTTAGTAGGTGGTGGTGTTAGGAGGTGGTGGTAGAAGGAGGTGGTGTTAGGAGGTGGTGTTAGGTGGTGGTAGAAGGAGGTGGTGTTAGTAGGTGGTGGTAGAAGGAGGTGGTGTTAGAAGGAAATGGTAGAGAAGGTGGTGGAAGCTGATCTGCAGAAGACACTACCGCTTTTACCTGCACGTGCTATCTATACAAAGGACTATCATTCCCAACACAAGGATTAGGGTTACAGCTAAACATCAAATGGAGAGACAACGATCCAATAAATAAACTTTTTCATGAAAACATTAAGTTAGTTTCCGTCTCACAGATGAGGCATAACTTGTCCACAGGTCTTTCCAGTGTGCTCGTCTTGGCCTGCACACAAATGACCAGCCCCTTTCCTCAGGTATCATCTGTGTGACTCTAGACATACTGTAGCACTATAGTATCTATGCATAGTTTCATTATATAGACATTTTAACGGTTAGGTTCTTAGCTTACATATGATACTTGATGACTATTTCCAGGCAGGCACTCTGTTGCTGGCTCCATGAAGAGGCCTGGTCCACGGTCACACTCTTGAGGCAGCTGGGGGTCCATAATAGAAGTCCATCGACCTGCAGAGTGGGAGACATAAGAAACTCCGGGGAGTGTCTCCCCGGACGATGAGTTAGTGGCAGGCCTTACTGGACTGTGAGTCTGTACAGTGTTAACAATCACACTGATGGGAAACACCACCCTATTCCCCGCCCCAGGTTAAAAAAACTTTAATAACCTCCTCCCTTTTCTGCATCATACCGATCAGTCTCCAAGACACTTTAAATGTAGAGCAATGGACCGACAGAGATACTATCCAGAGCAAGCAATTTTACAGGCAAATACATTACAATACAATGATATAATTGTGAATACAATAAATATATTTGATCTGACATTGATATAAGCTACTATAACAAAAAGGTTTTCATGATAAAGTTTTTGAGACTTGGGCTATGTAGTAAAACAGACACGTTCAATGTTAACCATACACGTCTTTCTTTTCATTTTTTACATATATTTTCTAAATTTCACATGTCTTCTGCAGATCAGCTTCCACCACATAATGGAAGGAGGTGGTGTTAGGAGGTGGTGTTAGAAGGAGGTGGTGTTAGGAGGTGGTGTTAGGAAGAGGTGGTGGTAGAAGGAAATGGTGTTAGGAGGATGGTGGTGGAAGCTGATCTGCAGAAGACACACGGAAATGTGAATTCACTCACTACCGCTTTTACCTGCACGTGCTATCTATACAAGGGACTATCATTCCCAACACAAGGATTAGGGTTACAGCTAAACATCAAATGGAGAGACAACGATCGAATAAATAAACTTTCTCATGAAAACATTAAACGTTAGTTTCCGTCTCACAGATGAGGCATAACTTGTCCACAGGTCTTTCCAGTGTGCTTGTCTTGGCCTGCACACAAATGACCAGCCCCTTTCCTCAGGTATCATCTGTGTGACATACAGTAGCACTATAGTATCTATGCATAGTTCCATTATATAGAAATTAGATTCTTAGCTTACAAATGATACTTGATGACTATTTCCAGGCAGGCAGGCACTCTGTTGCTGGCAGGCAGACTCTGTTGCAGGCAGGCAGGCTTGCTCTGAAAAGACGTGGCAGTCAATGAGTTTTCACGTCTTCATTCACGTACACAGACTCAACTTATGTAACTTAGATAGCATTTTACGTAGACACTAGACATACAGTAGCACTATAATATCTACAGTATGCATAGTTTCTTGTATAGAAATTTCAATGGTTAGCTTACATGGGATACTTGATGCCCATTTCCAGGCAGGCAGGCACTCTGTTGCTGACTCCATGAAGAGGCCTGGTCCACGGTCACACTCTTGAGGCAGCTGGGGGTCCATAATAGAAGTCCATGGACCTGCAGAGTGGGAGACATAAACTCCGGGGAGTGGCTCCCCGGACGATGAGTTAGTGGCAGGCCTTACTGGACCGTGAGTCTGTACAGTGTTCTGGAATATATTTAATAACCACCCCTCCTTTTCTGTGAGGAAAAACGCAGGTGCGTCGCGGAGAGTCCGAAAAACATGACAAAGTTACTGGCCAGGTAGTAATAAGTGGTGAGTCTGAGGAGTGCAGGACACTTTCTTCACAGTGCTGGGGGGACTATAGTTAGTATGGCACATAAGAATCTGTGTCCTGACCAGTCTATGGTCCTGAAAATGAAAATGCTGAAGCAGAAAATAAATATTACACCCACTTTTAGGTATCCTCTCCTCTGCCCATGACATTAACCTTTGCAACTGATAGATAATTTCTATCTTTTGTTTATATTTTATGGGTGAATGATCAGCTCCTTTGACCTTTTTGACCCTTTTAATCTGGTTGCCCTGTGTAGTTAGTAAGAATTATTATTGCACTGTCTCTGTCTTGAGACTGCATGTTTCTGACCTTGCTGGGGAATCTTATCAGCCGGGTGCCATGGCAACCAGGCCAGGCACCCCCTTCCCAGCTCGCCGAGACTGCATGCCATAGACAATTTATCCTTTAAAGCCGAGCCAACCTCTGTGCTCTTCTGGTTTGGGGTTTTTCCATCCAGTTTGGGGTTTTTCCATCCAGTGCCCAAAACTACATACATTGAGTAAGATGCTCCTCGGTCTTGCCACGTTTGCTTTGTAGCCTACCATTCTCCATTTTGTATTGACGAAGTATATATACTGTCTCTCATTTTGTGAGACGGTAGAGAGAAACCACACACCCGACCCTACGGGGTCGGGGTCAATTCGATTGTAAATTATTATGCTGTGTATGTGAATTCTTGTTCTGTTCTCTCTGAAGCTATATATAAAAATGACTAAAACCTCACTCTGAATTTGACGTCTCTCCTTGAGGTGGACTCAGGTAACATTTTGGTTATTAGGTAATCCTCCTGAATGTAACAGTGTTCATATTGGCTGTTTACTTAAAGTATCCTGGTAAAAGCTAAAGTTAAGTATATATTGTAATGGGATTACTCCTAAAGTATTCTGAGTGTTCCGGCGCATTTTGGCTCTGCTCCGGAGCGCTCTCAGCTTCTAGCCCTCTGCTATCGAAGCTTATCATTGATCATTCTTAGTCTTCTTAGTCATTACAAATTATACAGTCCTTTCAAAGCTATCATTATTAAGATGGATTCTATTTAAATTTATCCATCAGCAACGAAAACAAATAATTAAAACATGAATAATAATAATAATTATATAATTATAATAGCCTACATTTTTAACCCCAAAAACTATTGGAATATTTGAGTATTATGACCCATCCATAATTACAATTAATTGTATCCATTTAATACAATATTTTACTTTATTAAAACAAAATAAGAAAAAAATAGCTTGATAACTGGTCATTTTAGGTTAAATAAATTAATCTCTGCAGAATATACTGAACCGCGGAATCAAGGATTGTTGTCCGCGGAATTAGGGGTGTTCTCTGCGGAATCAAGACGTTTTCTCTGCGGATTCCTGTGGGGACTAATAAGGGCCTTTCTCTGCCCCACCCCTCTCCAATTGTTTATATTGTGTTTAGTTTCCAAGATGGCCGCATCACCAGGAGGGGGAGGGGCGGAGGTGAGCGGGTGGGGTTGACCTTTGTTATGGTAAAGTTTATTTGACACTTGTGTAGTAAAGCAGACACGTTCATTGTTTACCATACATGTCTTTCTTTTAATTTTTTACATACATTTTCAAAATTTCATATGACTTCTGCAGGTCAGCTTCCACCACATCATGGAAGGAGGTGTAGCAGGTGGTCAGGTGTAAGGACGTGGTGTTAGGAGGTGGTGTTAGGAGGTGGTGTTAGAAGGAGGTGTTAGAAGGAGGTGTTAGAAGGAGGTGTTAGAAGGAGGTGTTAGAAAGAGGTGTTAGAAGGAGGTGGTGGAAGCTGATCTGCAGAAGACGGAAATGTGAATTCACTCACTACCGCTTTTACCTGCACATGCTATCTATACAAGGCCCACATACCCCCCCGGAGCCGATCCACAAGGCAGCAGTATCGTAACTTTGATGGGGGAGGCATACAGTTGCCACACCTTGAGCTACTTTCTGTTGGAGTTTGGAAGCACTCATCGAAGTAACTGAACTGCCCTGCGTACCACCGGTTTCGAATTTGCCCATAATGCAGGAGGCAGCAGCGTGACCCGTTCATACAAACGAGTGCTTCCAAACTCCAACACTTAGAAAAAGAATCACCTGCACAGAATTTGACAGAAAGTAGTTCATAACTTGTCTACAGTGGATTTTTATGAAAAACAAGCTCGGCAGATTGAAAGAGCTTGACCTAGAGCTGCAAGTTTAACATTGTTTAATACAAGCAGATCGCAAACTGGATGAATGGGGAGTCAATGGAGGGTATTGCAACTCTAGATTCATCCCATTATGAAAAAAAAATCATGTGTGTGTGTGCGCACCCCTACTGTGGCCTCTAAACTAACCGTACACAGAAGATGAAACATCAAAATAAGATAAATACACCAAACCAAAAGGAAATAAAGTACATAGCAGCTAAATCTAAACCACATCAATCAATATTAATGAATGGTCCAGTATACACCCATGTCCTCAGACCAATCATTGCACATTAGGCCGTGGGACGACGGCTTCCAAAAGCTTTAGATTTTGAGATAGTTTGTCCCCATCAAGGAACTGCACATTTATTTTATAGATTCATTGTTTATAAACACGTCATCTAATGTTTCCAGCCGCACTAGTTGCACAATGCACATGAACTGAATATAAAATATGATGCTGGGATCCTTTTATTATAGTACCTACTTATTACAAACGGTATACCGTTGGGATACCGTTTGTGCACGGTTAGAGAGAGAGAGCAGGGTGTGCCGAGTTGTACTCACTGATGTTTCTCCATCCATCCTGTCTGCGCAGTGGGTCCTTGGTGCTCTGTTCGCGCAGTGGGTCGTTGCTCTCTGTCCGTTTGTGCAGGAGTAGCGAAGACCATAAACTGTTCCCTACACACGTACAAAAGAAAAGTTAAAAGACACGGATAACACATTCCCCTTGAACTCTTCTGAATAATGCCAACCTTTATGATTGGAAAGTTAGATGCATACATTTGATTATTAACGTCAAATAAGACAACATGGAAACAGACTAAAGTGCAAAAATGAACAATATGGCCAACAGTGACCTCGGATCAATGCACAAAATGTATTCAGAATGAATTCATTCATTCTGAACAGAGATTCATACCCAACTGTTTACATGGAACCTGAATACAAGTTTTCCTATTCCTCAATTGTTTACTTGACCAAAGCATTCATTCGGAATATAACTTTGGACTATAGAGATGGCCAAACCATAACTGTTATCCCTTAAGAAATGAATAACCGACAAACGGCTATTATCTGACAAAATAAAATAAAAATATATTTTGAAGCGCAGTCCCTGCAACCATACGCGACCAAAACAACCCAGAACTAAAATCACAGCATCCATATACACTGCAATTGGAACTGTAATTCACCGATGGGTTTGTAAATAGCGCATTTTATTATGGGGGGAAAAAACTGGTGTATTTGTATTTTTCTAATGGGTAAAATAGCGCATTTCTGCACACATAAAATGTCTCCAAATGGCCATCCCTGCTTGGACATGGGCATAAAGAACTAGTCTACTAGGGGCAGACATAATACTACATGTATTCCAAACTCCCAGTAGCATTCAGAATAAAGTGTTTATATGGTGATCTATACCGATTCAAACGGTATATACCACCCCTCCAGACCGGAATGAAAATTCATTCGGAATGGGATATTCTATTCCAATTGAGGCGTTTACATGAGCATTTTTATTCTGATGACTGTAAGAACACATTTCTGCATGTAAATGGGGCCAGTGGCATGTGCTCAACCAAACACAAGCCATTAGCAGCATTAGCTGCAACAAACAAGGCCTACCATGTGCTTTCTCCTTCACCCTGCATGAGAGCTGAAACACCATTCCCTGCAGCAGAGGCAAAATGGCTCTCAACTAGGAGGAACAAGACTTTTGTACTTCCTGCTGGTCATGTGACTAGGTCAGGTGCAGTAGGTGCACCATTCACCTAGCCTGGGTAAACCCACTCCCCCAGAATGCAAATCTGGCGAGGGGGGAGGGGTTTACCCAGGCTACCATTCACCTGTACTGGATTCCCACATACATTTTGATCATATTTGAAAATAGCCAATCTACAAGCTCGCATTGTTTGAGCTTGTACAGCTGCTATTTTCAAAGGGGGTTTTATTATACTGTAGGCGGATCTAGAGATAAAGGGCCACCAACATACACCCCCCCCCCCCCCCCCCCACTCACACATGACATGAATAATAATTTAACACAGTAACAACAATTGATATAACAATAATAATTTTAAACAACATATGAATTTCCTCTAAACAAGAAATATACAGTATGCACAGGTTGGGGCCGAAGTTAATCGGAAGGAGATATATTAGCATAAAGAGGCTAGGGCGATCACCTCCTCTCCCTTTGACCTGCTGACAGGGAGAGAGAGAGAGAGAGAGACAGAGAGAGAGAGAGAGAGAGAGAGAGAGAGAGAAAGAGAGAGAGACACAGACAGACAGACAGAGGCTGTTTTTGTAGGCTACAAAAAAAGGTATATATATTTTTTTTTTGCATGTCAAATCTTCCACCCAAAATAGAGTGGAACCATAAGCCTCTATATTTTGGTTAATTCTATTCCATTTGCCAAGGCAGTGGTTTCCCAGCCTCGGTTCTCAGGAACCTCTGGTACCGCTGGGTTTCTCCCCTACCAAGCTTTAATTCCATCCACCTGCAGTGAATGTAATTAGTTCCTTGGAGGATTGAAACCAAGCTGTGCCAGGGGTCCTATAAACCACATTTGGGGGAAGAAAAACTGCTACTAAGACCATTTCAGCGAATTACTTTTTAAAACCATATTTAATTTCTGGAGTACATCCACATTTTATGAAACCATAGCTGTTGCACAATAATCACATCTCTATCGTTGTATGTTGCATGCTATGCGACATTGAAAACCCCTTACTCACTCTCATGGATTATCATAACATCTTTGGACAAGCTCAAGGACGTGAAAGATTTGCTCCTTGGCTGATAACAAGTACTCCAAACCCTTTGTGATCAAGTGAGACAAGTGCTGATGCTGTGCTTCCGATACCAGACAAGGCAATCGATAGACAGCGACAGTAAACCGTTATGTACTTTGTTGGTATTTTTCCAGAAGGTGGTCATAAAGCTTCACCTGTGATTGCCCAGGCTTTATCATCTAAAGCAGGGGTCTTCAACATTCCCCTCAGAAAAGGAATTCTAGGGTTCAAGTGGTCCATGTAAATAAAAGTCCTTATCACACAAACATTTGGTGCTACATATATGCAAAAGCAAGTAAATAATGTAATAATAAAACCTAACATAATGATGAGTCAATAATTTAACCACTAAAGCCCTATACAAACATGTTCAAAAATAGCTGATCTGCAATCCTGTAGATGGACTATTTTTGAAAAATAGGGACAGTAGGGTTCATATGGTCAGTGTGGATAATAATATCAATTATGTCTAGCTGGGGAGAAAATATTTGTGCACATCAAATAATAATGGTTAATAATAGTTGTTTTTGATTTTCTCAAAAAATGGATCACCGGAACCAGAATTACCCAAAATAATTCCCTGTTTACAATTTTAGGGCCTACCCAATAAAACGTTGATGAGGCGTAGCTTATAAGAATAGTTTGTTTGGTGTATCCATCCATTGTAGTATTCCAACTCATAGCGACTGGCGAGATTAAACTAGTAGTTATACTCGATTCAGCAGTTAAATGGGGATTGGGCCAGTGTTGTTTTTGTCGACTAATACTTTGACGAAAATGCTTTGTCGACTACCTTTTTTCATTGACGAAAACTAAAGCCGCTTGAAGATCGGCTATTTTCAGCAAGTGTAAAATCAGTCATTACGACGGCATCAAGGCCCGCCAAAATACATTTTAGTCGAATAAATCAACTGTAGATTTAGTCGACTAAAATCTTATGATATTTAGTCGACACTAAAACATTCCGGGTGACTAAAACGTGTCTAAAACTAAAGAAAACTATTCTAATACTGCATGGATTGGGGGAAACACGACAAAGCAGCACCGCCCGAAAAACTGGAACACTTCAACCTGAACCAGCGTTTCTTCCAGGCTTTCCTCGGAGGTGGAAAGTCTGGTGACGCGAGGTCAACGCTGATCTGAATGACATCTATTAGCTGTAGTGGAAAGTAACCAAGTACATTTACTTACCTGTACTGTACCTTATACAGTACAGGCCTTGAGGCCTTGAACCTCCACGGGCCTCCAATTTATTTTACTAAAAATAGTAGTAGTAGTAGTTATTAGATGCCATTGACAATGAATGGCCAAACACAAACATTACGTGAACACAAACATTGAATGAACACAAAGGCGAGGATGCAAATTCTCCCCCCCAGGAACGCGCACACACACACACACACACACACACACTACGCATTTCCATAGTGTCTGTCTGCAGGGTAAGCACCGGCTGCCACAGCTGAAATGAATACCTGACATGGCATTAAGTGTGTAGTCAGCTTTCTCTCCCTCTCCCTCTAGATCTCTGTGTGACTGTTTGTGTGTGTGTGTGTGTGTGTGTGTGTGTGTGTGTGTGTGTGTGCACGCGCATGTCCTAGTGGGTGACACGCAGCAAACACTGCATTCAAAGCCGATTTAGGTTTTAAGGATGAATGGACAGTGCAGCTGAACAACAACGTGAATAGCAAGTGCTCAGTCAAATCTGTTGTGTGACACAACTTGCTCAAGTGTTTGGACAGGAGTGCAGAGAGCGTCGTAAAACCTCTAATGGGCTGAAACACTTTGTACACGCAGAGCCCCAAGAATAATGTCTAGAATGCATAATGATAGTATAGTTAGAATGCATTATAATCTGCTTATTGCACTGTATAAGTCTAGTTATAAGCACACATAAAGCATGACTTATAAGGTCAAGTATCAGTACTCCATAATTGTATTGTATTATAATACTCATTATTGTAATATATAATTTTTAGTAATGTAGTAATTTAGTAAAGTAAGGGCCGATTCATACTCCTATTTTACCGCTGTTTCAGCGCTGTAGTGCCAAAATGATTTCGGCTCGTCAGAAATTTTCAGTAGCACCGAAGAGGCGACTTTAAGACGGTACCCCCCCGGAACCTCAAATTACGTCACATTGTAGGCTCTACAGCGCAGAACCGACTTTCATTCGGCTCTAAAATAGGAGTATGAATCGGCCCCTAGTCAAAGAGGCTTATTGTCGGTGTCAGCCAGGGTGCGGGAGTCTATCCCCGTTTCAATTAGCTAGACCTCTGGGATGTCGTACTTACTTTACCCTACCCTCGGCATGACATCAAGCTGAGCTCCTCCTACACTGAGTTGGCGGTGCCCAGAATCGAACCCATGACCTTGCGGTCGAAAGGCGAGTGCTCTACAGACTCAGCTACACGGACACTTTCAGGCTTTTTTAAAAGTATGCCTTAGTCCCGATTGTCAAAATATTGAAAGTGTGTGTATATTATATATATAATTAAAGTAAAAACCTGGAGAAATATAACGGAACGGATACAGTACATCTGCTTCCATACAGGTGGTCTGTACAACTAGGAAGATGCATTTCAGTGGAGCACATACTGTGCTTTAATGGGAAGATAATAGCATTTCTAAAATATTCTTAATATCCTGACGTCCTTGGCCTACTGGCGGCCTGCACGATACATTTGGTACCGAGCGGTTACGAGATTAGCTCCATATCCACAGATAAACAAAGGGGCGAAAACATAACCTCCACATCCGGCAATTCCGGCCTTTGAGAGATAATTAAGCTATTAATATCCTATCATGCTCAGTTGCATGCATATATATGCTGATGCTGAACAGGCTCAGTTGTCATCAATGTTTATCAAGATGGATAAAAAGATCCAAGTGACTACGCAAGAGGGTTCATTATTGGGACACGAGCTTCAGTCAATAACACTGCTCAAGAGGCTAGTGTTTCAATAGGCATCTGCATTTCAAATTACGGGAAAGACATCAGTAAATAGGGTCAGATTCTCAGAAATTGTAGTCAAAAGCACATAGTCGATCAAAGTGGAAGTGCAACCATTACCATTACCAAATGTACCCAACCGGGTTCATTTGGTTACAGTACATTTTCTGATACGGGCCATTTGGTTCCAATTGTACACTCTCAGAGTTACTGTAGTGTTCACGCCTGTACGGGGCCATTTGGTTCCAACTCTCAGAGTTACTGTACAGGGCCATTTGGAACACACTTAAGGACACTTTGAGTGTTTTCAGTGAGCCAACATGCACAAAAGCAGCACCCGGACTGTTTGGCCGGAATGCAACAGAGCCTTCATTAGTATCAGTGATAACACCTGCGAAGGAAGTAGGGAAGGGCCCAAGTTCTTTCCAAAATGGAGTGTGTGCACATAGCCCATTGCGTTCGAATAGACGCTCGACAAAGCCGGATACACCTTGGTGGATTTTAAGCCCTAGACACCGCGGTGGTGGGCTGGTACAGTACATTTCGGTACAGTACATTACCACCGCGCAGCACAGTGGCGTACTGTACATGCATTTCTGTATTACAAGCAATGACTGCAGCAAGAATGAAACCATATGCCACACCATTACGTTTTGCTACCATTTATTTTGTGGGACAAAACGAGAAAAACAAAAAATAAATGCCGCATTTTCAAATGAAATGCAATTCCATCTTTTTGTTTGCTTTGTAAACAAAGGACAATCATAATCACAATGATAATAACAAGAATATCATACAAATCATGGCTATATAAAACATCATGTATGTGTTCTCTCTTCATGCTGGGGGATTTATCGTCCAATAGGGACGAAGAAAAATGGAATCACAACATTGCGTCACAATTCACTGGTGGGTTGAGGAGCAGAGGGGTGTGTGCGTGTGTGTGTGTGTGTGTGTTTGTACACACGCATAAACGCAAAGGAGTCATAAGTTGTCTACTACAGGGCTAATGGTATGGTACAGCATGTCACTCTGTATTCCCAAATAAGATGTATTTATACAGTGAGTATACTGTATATACAGTACTGCTGACCGTACGGCAGAGAAGTGACTATTTAACATGACAGGGAAACGGAGACGGAGACACATTACACACTCAGCAAGTGGGTTTTCACATTTATCATCACATTTCCACATGAACGTGAACATGAAAATGGCACAGTGCAGTCACAATACCCCAAAGTCCACCTCTGTTGACGTCACAGACTCTCCCTGTGGTTTCCTCTGGAGGGGCGGAAGGAGGGGAGGAGGGGGGGACATCCCCCCCCTGAAACACTTACAAACCGATACCAAAACATATCCAGGTTTTACAGCAGGCAAACGGGTCCAAACGGATCGTAAAATAATCCTACAGATTAACAAAAAAAAAACGTCTTTACAAAATACGACCTGACACGGTCAGTTTATGTACAGGAAATAATAATAAAAAAAAATATTATTTTCTTCTTCCCTTTTTCTTCTTCTGTACAAATGACAAACATCACAGAACAACAACATCAATTGTTTCTATATTATTAATAATATTATTATTCTTTTCAGACTGGGTCGGGGGTAAGATGGCGGCGGTGATGCAAAGTCACCTGACTGGATGTGATGTAAAACAGTGTGTGTGTCAGCTGACAGGAAGTGTGCCGATGTAACACCATCAGGAGAGGCTACAGCACTCGCTCATACAAAATTTACAAAACACCATCCTCTAACTACAGACGGTGCACCTCCGAGAGGAAAAATATCTTCAATCCAATGCTAATGGTTTCTTATTATCTAAAACGTAAAATTGTGCTCGAGTTACCCATGCATCGGTACATTTTCGTCCCCTCCGCTGTACTTATTTCTTTCCTTTTCAGTCCATGAGTGTTGGCAGGTTAAATCAAGCATACCGTGACTACTTTGAAATGATTAGACAAGGGTAGCATTGTATCCCCAAGGTCTGTCAGATGGATGTTGTTGAGTTGATGATGATGTGGAACCACGCGGGACACGTCCTCGTCATTGTGTCTGGAAGTGCTGAGGAGACGCAAACGTGACCCGGTGCTGCCCCCTTAGTCATGTGACCTCCGTCATCGACGCAGAGTGATTCTGGATGAGGGGGAAGAGGGGGGCGGAGCAATGGGAGGAGAGGGAGGAAAAGTAGAGAATGAGGAAGAGAGGGGAAAAATGAAGGGGGGGGCATATAGGGAGGAGAAAAAAAGGGAATGAAAATAGGACGAAAAGGTGGAACTTTACCTTCTGGTGCTCGAGCACAGTGGTTCCCAAAGTGTCGTCCGGGGACCCCCAGCGGTCCTTGAGGGAGTTCTAGGGGGTCCCCAGCTATATGATAGTTTGGAACCAAATGGACCCTTATGGTTCTGTAACTGTACAAATGGAGTGTACAAATGGAACCAAATGGACCCTAACGGGCCCATTTGTACACTCTCAGAGTTAAATTAACTGTCTGTAGACTAATGCATGTAAAAAACAAGGGGTACTTGAAATTAAACGGATTGAGAATCTCTGCTAGAGCCGTCTCTTATGGGGGTCCCTGGCATATCTTTTAAAATGGGGCGGTCCGTGAGCTAATTAGTGTCAATTTGGGGGTCCTTGACATGAAAAGGTTTGGGAACCACTGCTCTAACGTGATATGTCTGTGGGTGTGTGTGTGTGTGTGTGTGTGTGTGTGTGTGTGTGTGTGTGTGTGTGTGTGTGTGTGTGTGTGTGTGTGTGTGTGTGTGTGTGTGTGTGTGTGTGTGTGTGTGTGTGTGTGTACACCTGCATGTATGTGACTGTGTGGGGACCCTGTTCTAACGAGGGACTGAAAAGTAAAGAACGCTAGAAGTAACTGTACAGTGTCGTTGTCTGTCGTCTGTATGACTTTTTGAATATATACAGTTATATGAAAGAGACTGTAACTGATGGAGAGAGACAGGAAAGTAAAGGTGGTTAGAAGTAGCAGTATAGTTGCTTGCCTGCAGTCTTCTTGAATATATAATTATTTCTGTGTGTGGAAAGGAGTTAAAGAAAGCAAGAAAGCAGGAAGAGAGAGAGAGAGAGAGAGAGAGAGAGAGAGAGAGAGAATGGGAACCAAGGGATGGAAATTTCATATTTTAATCATAAGACATCATTTGTGCAATAGTTCCAAAAGAGCATCTTTCAGATATCAGGGTTTGTTTGCCTCCAAGTCTGCACAGCATGTGTATGTTCCCTGAAGAGGGGACCAATCACATGCACCGGCATCACCAAACCAAGCCACGTCTGTGCATAAACAAACACAGCAGTCTACAAAACCAGGAAATGGCAAAGAAAACTGAACTGAAGAGTTCAAGTTGGACTGTAGTTACTAATTCATGCAGTGAATCTGATTTAGAGTATTGATAGAGATTTATATTTTCCATTTAATCAAATGAGACACTATCACCGCAAACGATGCCATCCTCCTAATATGATTAGTGCAGCTTTGTTGACGAAATGCACACTTAGTAACTTGGCATCAGAGAAATAAATATTAGACAGCAGTGAAGCTACACCATTATTGGACTTCCAGTGGTCCAGTGGTCTGTTTTTATTTGAAGTATTATTTTATTTTTATGACTCAATTCAATGACATGTCGCAGTCTAATCGAAGTATCAGAGCACCTGGCTCATTCATTGTCAATCTGTGTTACTTTTATTTTTTACGTATGGCATTTGCAGTATGCCATAGCTAAACGGTACACTCAAGAATGTTTTTGAAAACATTGAGGCAAAAATAAAATAAATAGACAATGCAGTCTTTTCAGACTTATTTAACACTTCCTACTAGTGTTTTCCAAGCCGAGCATGATGCGCACACCTGGCATGAATTAATTAATGTACTACTTTCATTACCGTAAGCGTCATTCAACGTTTCGTTGTTACCTTTGGGTAATACAGGCCCTTCAGGGTGACCTGTGAATGACATTGGATCCAATCTCTCTCTATGGAGGGTCAGGTATGTGCGATTTGGGTTCAGGTTTAGATAACGGGGTTCAACAGTTTGGGGGTTACCTGTGCACTGAGGGTCTCCAGAGGGCTCTCTACGCGAGGGAACGTCATCAGGGGCAGACCGCGGTACTCCTCAGTCTTCTGTTTAGCCGCTGTGCTGTGGACACCTTTAAAGTTGTTCACCACACATAAGCCCTGGAAAGGAAGAAAGGAAAGCATAAGAAACACTTACAGCAAATAAATAGAAAAAATACAAAAGAAAAGTATAATGCTATACATTATGCCTAGACAGGACATGAAGGTTAATAGTGAATAGAAAATGCGATAGCTAAGAGAATGTTAATGTTAAACTGCAACATTAAGGGACAGCTAATACCAGCCTGTAACACGAACAGAACCCTAATAAAACATTATTAAAACATTGTTGGAAAATTGATAGAACAGCGTGACATGACTAGAATATAAAATGGAAAATGAAACATGGAAAGGGTAATAGGGCAGGAAATGTGCAATGAAAGATGCCAATGGAGATGCCTCCTTCAGCTACAATGCATCCTTCACCTCCACACACCCAATCGATTTCCACTTGGGGGTCCAACCACTGGCTCAGGCTGATACACCTGTCCTCGGTTGGATAAACACGAGCAACGACGAATGCCTTGGCAATCATTTATCACACACCCATAGGCTTATTTATTCACAAAGACAACAAAAGCTGTGTTTGTGCGTGTGTGTGTGTGTGTGTGTGTGCGTGTGTGTGTTCATCCATTTGAATTGCGCCAGCGATCGTAATGGTAGTCCCACTGGGATTCTATAAACTGTCGAAGGTTTATATTTTCTGCTCCGTTTAGGTTCGTTGCACTCGGATAAACTCCAGTGTCTGGCGACCGAGTTTCATTGTTCTACGCTTTGATTTGTCAGCTGCCGTGGCAGCTGACTAATCGGCACAAGTTAAAGGTCTGATAACCTTTAGCACTAGGGCTGCTATGACATTTGACCAATCAATGCGAGCTAAAGTGTGTGCCGAGCAGTCACCATGACTGCGCCCTTTCTGCTGAAGAAGCTCACCATGTCAAGCATAACCTGGGATAAACAAGGATACTGCGGGTGGTTTTGTGGAAACCACGGCTGAGGAGACAGTGGAGGTTAACCACGCGCAAAGGAATCAAAACAGAACTGGCTGTGTACCAAAGAGAGCAAGAGAGGCATGCCAGCAGCACGTCTCATGTTCTCACCCAACTGGATACCATTTTGTTCAGCGTCAGTTCCTCATAGACGGCAAATGTATTGATTCAATTAAAGAAAATGTCTTATCTTTGTGAATAAATAAGGTAAATGTGTATCTGATATACTGTACATACCCGGCATCTGACTGACAAATACCCAGCTGATAGTTTGTTTGCACAAAATGGGTCTGGCTTATTTAATATTTTCCCTTATAATTTAGAAATGAGTACAGCTGCCAATCCGCAATGTCACAAAGATATACAGTTCCAGTGAGTATGAGAGCAGGCCCCATATGCACCTCCTTCCTTACCCAGGGTTATATTGGGGGGGAAAATATGGTTAGATTTTCTGGATCAGATCATTTATTGCCTCTCTATAAAGTGCAACTGGGTGTGAAAGCTCAATCAAACATTGCATAAACCCCCCAAAGTCAGTCTAATTAACAGTCAATGGGGCAGCTCTGCGGCGCTACATCTTGACGACACATCACTGTACCTGGCAGCCTCGCTCGGTGAACTGGTGCACTGTTCCTTTTATTTATTTACAATTCCACCGTAACACGTTTGTTATTAATTGACAATGGCGTTATTGTTTCTGTCCAGTCAGAATGTACTTTTCATCACCGCGGGAGCACAGGGTGTGCTGATTCTTTTTATTATTCTTGATGAATGTTTTTATGGCATTTTTTATCCTTTGGACAGGACAGCAATTTGACCCAGGGAAGTGAGGACAGCGTAGGGAAGTGAGTACAACATTTGCCTCTGACATGTAGTGGAGTAGAAGTAAAAGTACCTCAAAATTGTACTTAAGTACAGCACTTGAGTACAATACATGTACTTTGTGACTTTACACCACTGCATTTACCATCATTATCCTGGAACTGCCAAACCGTCAGAGAGCTCTGACAAACGGCAGGTGGATTAGAGACTTCCGGATAGATGGATAGCAAATATTGAAATACTGTGCCTGACAACAATCTGTCTAACTCGTCTCTTACAGGTGCTAGGGGTGGCGCGCAAGCGTGCGCGCACACACACACCTTTTCCCTTTCATCTACATTGTTCTGTATAAGGCGACCTCATTAGCGATAAGGAGGTGAAGGGAGGTCTGACCTGATCATGCCTGCCGATTATCCCCTGCCCGGGGAGACCCCTTTATGTCTAACGGCTATTTATATTTTCAATGCATGAATGATAGCCCAACAGCAACATAAATGTAGGCTAAGATATATATTTGAATCGTCAGGTTTTGGGATCCACAAGAGTTGGCTCCAAATCCCCAATGTGGGTCTCAGACTCCATAATGACCTCTGTTATCTATGAATATTTTGGCTAGGTTTCAACCCCATCGGGTTTCTTCCATTCTAAAAATAAAATAAAATAGGATGGAGGGTTTCTTTGGCATACTTGTAGCCGAACAGTCTAGCGGTTTGCAAGATTAGCTCCAGACAGAGACAGACAAACAGAGGTCTGACCTGATCATGCCTGCTGATTATCCCCTGCCTGGGGGGGACCCTTTTAAATGCTTCCTAGTATTGTTGGTCTGTTAAAAAGGCAGTGCCGTGATTTATTTTTTAATACCTTTTCTGTTTATTGTCTATTTATTGTTCAAACTCAAGTAGGTGATAGTCTACACCACGACTATAGAAGAGAATGGCGAATGATGTAATTATAGTTATCGTTATAATGCTCCGTGAACAGCCCTCTACAATTTGGAGCAGGTGCGATGGTGACGAAGCATATAGGAGAAAGAAGGGACACCCGCACACCGCCACTTGCCAGGTTCAAGAGCATTTATTTTTAAAGAGAGCAACGTTAAGGTCTTGCGACCTTAATTAACCGTAATTTATTCTTGCATTTTGGACAGGAGACAAATGTTTCGGCTATCCAGCCTTCATCAGTGATTCACACTGATGAAGGCTGGATAGCCGAAACGTTTGTCTCCTGTCCAAAATGCAAGAATAAATTACTGAAATGCAGTCTTGGTGTGTGCGACCCATTACCGTTATTTGATGTGATTTGAACGGATAACGCACCTTAACACTTTATAATTCAGCTGACTGTGGAGACACATGCTGGAACTTTTTACTTTGAAATGTTTTATAGTTTCTGAGTTATTTAACTTAAACGCCCAATGCATTCTCAATGGCAATAATACAAATTTTGGTACAACGTAAAAAAATAATAATAATCATCATAATTCTTTATAAATTATATTATAAATTAATTTATTATTATTATTATAAAAACCAAAAAACGTCAAAGACGTCCACAGACGTCTTGGGCACAGCACACGGGGTAATACCAAAGACGTCCACAGACGTCTTGGGCAAAAAATGTGTTTTAAGTCAGAGCACGGTGGTCACATGAAGTGTAGCCCAATAGTACAGTGGTTCCCAAATCTTTTAGACTGTGACTCAAAAGAGATGTTTGCCTGGGACCCAAACTAGTGAAAATAGCAGATTTACAAGCTCACAACATGGCGTGAATGTGAGCTTGTAGATCGGCTATTTTCACTACTTCTTAAACATTTGTTTCATACTTTATGGAATGTCTTAGATTTTTCTTTGATTTCTTCAGGACATTACTGAAAAAATAATATTCATATAATTAGTTTTAACATTTAGCTTCTTTGGGTAATGTTTTTTTTAAAGGTTTTGAAACAATGATTAAAAACTAAATGTAGGAAGAAAATAACACACCCGTGTGAAGTGAGGGGCGCTCTTATCTATTGCTTCATTGTTATGGGGAATTTAGGACCGAAATAGCCAATTTCTCGTCTCGTCTACATATGACATAAATTCTCTATTCATTGTCAATGGGAAATGAATGTTTGTGTTGGACAAAAATTGCCAATTTGCTCAGACACATGACGTAAATTCACCATTCATTGTCAATGGCATTTAATGTTTGTGTTAGGACCAAAATCTACACTATACAGTAGCTGAATATAAGAGGGGCTAGCGCCCCTCAAAAAAAATGAAGGGACCCATAATAATGTGTCCGCGACCCACAAATGGGTCCCGACCCACTGTTTAGGAAACAGTGCTCTACACCGTCTTTGTACTGCTTCATAGACTCCAGATCCAAGGGAAGAAATTCAGTATTATGTGCACTGCCAAGCGGGTGATTGGCTATCAGCTGTGCTTCATCTGGGGAACTGCACGACACCGAGGCAGAGAGAAGTACAGCAAGGCATGATTAGCACTAATACTGCCAACTGTCAAACATCCACCAGTAAAAAAAAAAGCAGGATGACTTTAGTCCATTAAAGACCAAATCCACCTCCTCAATCAACTCGAGAGCTGTTCCCCCAAAAAGCTAGGATTGCACCTAACCATGGCATAAATTATTCACACTGAGGTCGCACAAGGGTTTGAAACTGCTAGCCAGAATGTTTGCAATAATTACAGTCTCTTGGGCATATGATAAAAGAAAACGGCTATTTATTTGGGGTTTCAACCCCATTGGATTTCTTTCATTCTAAAAATAGGATGTAGGTCCTTTGTTTGGCATACTTGTAGCCGAACAGTCTAGCGGCTTGCAAGATTAGCTCCAGACAGAGACAGACAAACGGAGCAACACCATACAAATTAAGCTTTTGTGTTGCACAAGTGGATAAATGAAATTAAAATGTGTAATGGAATCCTTTCATTTGCGACAATGCTCCATGTCATGGCGGTGAGCAGCAGCTGCTGAATTTAAATCAAATGTTTTACGTATACCGGTATCAGCTTGAGATACTCAGTCATGAGTCAGTCGCGTGAACTTGTCCTCCTTCAGGCAGCGTACGAGAGCTCTTTTGATCCCGTTTTGGAGCAAGAATCCTCGCTCTACTGCCACACAGTGGCATCGCTACCTTTGCCCCTTCAGTTAGGATAAATATGTTAGGAAATGTGTGGGTCAAAACTTCACATGCCGTTTGAAATCTTAAAACCTCCATATGACCATGTTCTGGCCTTTGTCGTGAGAAAATAATAATAAACCTATAAACTTCCACAGTTTATGGATTTGTATATCCATAAGCTTCTTTGTAAACACCCTTCTGCCAATTATTGTTGCTATGCTCATAATTATTGCCAATTCCACACAATAATGCACTTCTATAATGGTTGCACACAACCTGGTCACCGTTCCAACATGTAACTATACTACACTACAACATTGCACTGAAAATATATTTCAGAAATCTAATTCTGAACAATTGCAACTTGTCCATGGTCCACTGAACCAAACCAGGTCTATATGCTATAGGCTGTCCTGAACGTGAGATCTTTTTTCCTAGGATGGTGCTGGGATCTCGGCTTGTGATTGGTTGTCAGTGGGGTAGGGGAGTGTGTGTTGTGTTCATTTGGACCACACACAAGTGGCTATATGCCTAAACCTAACCTTAACCTAAGCTCACAAAAACTATGCCTAAACCTAACGCTAAATTCACAAAAACAACTTCATTGTCCAAAAGGGTAGTCTGCAGTTGTAGGACAAATTGTAAGAAAGTAGTCTGCGCTTGTTGGAAAAAATAGTGGTAGAAGCAGGATTTGAACTTGTGAGGTATGGATTCAAATTAAAATACCAAGACCACTAGCCTAGCGAGGTGGCTGCCCACGTTGGGTTCTGTGGTTGTATAATTAGAGAGAGTGAGAAAGCCCTACCCGCGTGGGCGCACGTTACTAGCTACTAAGCGCTCCCTCCCGGCACCGGACAAAAACAATCTCACGTCCTGAACCAAAGGGGAGACATTCTGTAGTAATCTTAGCCGTTTCCCTGCTATAAAACATGACACTTGATTCTGTGGTGTACGGCAAACTGTACGGTCTGCTGTGATGTCAGCTCAACTGCCAAGTTGAGGAAAAATAATTTATTTTGAATTTTATTTCAAATCAATACGTTAGAGATGAGCCACTTCTACCCCCAATTACACCCAGTCACCGCACCCTGCCCCACTGCACAGAATCCACTGGTGGCTCGATGGAATGGGGCCTTTGAGATGGTTACATAAATCCTTTTCAATTTATGGAGGGAGAACTCTCTCTCTCTCTCTCTCTTACTCTCTAGCCTTATCCATTTGTCTCAATCCTTAATATCTACACTCATTCTTATTTCATTTCCCCCTGCTCCTTCTTTCTCAATTCTCTCTCTCTCCCCTTACATTTCATCCTTCCTGCTAAGAGGACCCACCAGTTTGGAATAAGACTTGTGTATGTTGTGTGTGCCCAGTTGACATTGGGACCCGGAGTTGGGGCCACAGGACAGATAATAAAGTCACTGAAATAAATGTTTAGAGATCATCCTCCAGGGAGCATCAGTCTGCTGAGCAAGTTTCATACCAATCTGCCCAATCAATGTTGAGATATGTTGTGTGCAAGGGGAAGGGCCACAGAAATCAGTAGGGTCCATCCTCTGAAAAGCATGAATGCACTCAGCAATTAGAATTTGATTATTGTGTGAAATTGCAAACGTGCAGACAATGCCATAGTAATCAAGACAGCAGGGCCGGCCGGCCCTATAGGATTCTGGTGGCCCTAAGCAAGAATGTGTGTGTGTCCCACAGTGCAACCACCAAATTGAACACATGCATGACAACTCAGCAACAGCAACTTACAGGCCTATATATATTAACCACAAAACAGATGTCATTGTATCCTGAAGTATTATTTAATAGTCCATATATTCACAATATTTGTCAATAAATATGTCAATAAATAAAAAGAAAAATGTTTGTCGACTAAACTTTTTTTTTACTGACAAACAGGGTGACGGCTGACTACAGTGTAAACTTAGCTACAGTGTGTCGGCGCAGTGCTTCTTCTGGCTTATCACTTTCTGTTCTCCATCACATCTTATTCCTGCAATGTTTGTCCAACCTTACACATGCCTCTCTGCTTGAAACACAGACTAATCTGATCTGTTACTGCTGGAACCTCAGCAAAAATGGGCTTCCCTTCCCTCCTTTATCTTTTCAAATCCTTCTTTCCCAAATGCAGACTTCAACATTTTACTCGTTCCTCCACCGGGGACCCACTAGAATAATATCCAACTTTCTCACTTAATTGCTGACATCCAAAATAGCCTTTACTTTGTAAAATATTGCAATGGAAAAAGAAGAAATGCGTGCAGTGATTAGAATCTTAAAGTGATTAGGAAATTATAAACCTGCTTGGGCATAGATGTAAAGGATTGTTGGCCTGGGTGAATGTACAGGGTATTCTCTCTCTCTCTCTGTGTGCAGTGTGACTGCGTGTGGGGGCGTTAGGTGGGGGTTGTGCCGTAAAATGGTCTATCACGCATCGCGTGGCTCCATTCCTTGACATTTATATTCTTGAGCACACTTCTACAGAGGAATAGCTCCTATTGATTTAATAATGCTCCATGTGTCTCTCTCCGTGGACCTCCATGGTTTCTCTCTGTCTCCGCTGAGCCTTCTGGTTCGGTGTCTGTCTGCCTCGGTCTCACAGGGGACCTGGTCGTTCTCACAAGGGGCCGGGGCCCCCTGGTCGTTCTCACAGGGGCCGGGGCCCCCTGGTCGTTCTCACAGGGGCCGAGGCCCCCTGGTCGTTCTCACAGGGGCCCCCTGGTCGTTCTCACAGGGGCCCCCTGGTCGTTCTCACAGGGGCCGGGGCCCCCTGGTCGTTCTCACAGGGGCCGAGGCCCCCTGGTCGTTCTCACAGGGGCCCCCTGGTCGTTCTCACAGGGGCCCCCTGGTCGTTCTCACAGGGGCCCCCTGGTCGTTCTCACAGGGGCCCCCTGGTCGTTCTCAGGGGCCGAGGCCCCCTGGTCGTTCTCACAGGGGCCCCCTGGTCGTTCTCACAGGGGCCCCCTGGTCGTTCTCAGGGGCCGAGGCCCCCTGGTCGTTCTCACAGGGGCCCCCTGGTCGTTCTCACAGGGGCACCCTGGTCGTTCTCACAGGGGCCCCCTGGTCGTTCTCACAGGGGCCGAGGCCCCCTGGTCGTTCTCACAGGGGCCCCCTGGTCGTTCTCACAGGGGCCCCCTGGTCGTTCTCACAGGGGCCCCCTGGTCGTTCTCACAGGGGCCGAGGCCCCCTGGTCGTTCTCACAGGGGCCCCCTGGTCGTTCTCAGGGGCCGAGGCCCCCTGGTCGTTCTCACAGGGGCCGGGGCCCCCTGGTCGTTCTCACAGGGGCCGAGGCCCCCTGGTCGTTCTCACAGGGGCCCCCTGGTCGTTCTCACAGGGGCCCCCTGGTCGTTCTCAGGGGCCGAGGCCCCCTGGTCGTTCTCACAGGGGCAGGGGCCCCCTGGTCGTTCTCACAGGGGCCCCCTGGTCGTTCTCAGGGGCCGAGGCCCCCTGGTCGTTCTCAGGGGCCGAGGCCCCCTGGTCGTTCTCAGGGGCCCCCTGGTCGTTCTCAGGGGCCGAGGCCCCCTGGTCGTTCTCACAGGGGCCGGGGCCACCTGGTCGTTCTCACAGGGGCCCCCTGGTCGTTCTCAGGGGCCGAGGCCCCCTGGTCGTTCTCACAGGGGCCCCCTGGTCGTTCTCAGGGGCCGAGGCCCCCTGGTCGTTCTCACAGGGGCCCCCTGGTCGTTCTCAGGGGCCGAGGCCACCTGGTCGTTCTCACAGGGGCCCCCTGGTCGTTCTCAGGGGCCGAGGCCCCCTGGTCGTTCTCACAGGGGCCCCCTGGTCGTTCTCACAGGGGCCGGGGCCACCTGGTCGTGTGCTTCTAATATAGCTTTCATCCTCAGGCTACTCAAAAGAAAGGCAAACGTTTTTTTAAATTGTCTAATGAATTATTTACATCCATTAATTTGCATAAATTGTGTCCCGTTATTATGTCTAATGATGAAGTTGAATGAAGGAAAAATTAGATTAACTAAAACAAGATTTAAATACGAGCTCGGTAGGCTATTTTTTTATTTTTTTATATTTTATATTTTATGACTGTAGGTCGCATTTTACTATGAAAACTTGTCTACATGTCGAAGTGTCCTTGGGCAAGACACTGAACCCCAAATTGCGCCCGATGTGATGGCATCACCGCAATCGGTGTATGAATGTGTGTGTGAATGGGTGAATGTAATGCCCAATCTATGTAAAGCGCCTTGCTATATAAATGCACCATTTACCACCTGAAAAAGTACTGGTCTGGTCTGACAACTCGGATGCCCTCTACACAGCAAAGGCCAGAGCAGGCTGTAACAAGATGAGGCAGATGTTCTATGAGACTGTAATGGCACTCAACAGATTGCCTACGAGGGGGGTCACAATAGTGCTGGGGGCCACAATAAATCTGAACAGGCTGGTCAGGAAGGCTGGCTCAGTGCCAGCGGTTGGGGCTACTCTGGACAGGTTGGAGGTGGTGGTGGTGATGGTGCAGCGGGGAAGCTGGATGCTGTCATGGCCAACCACTCACTGCACGACACGTGGAGATTGTGGGGCAACTGAGCAGGAGGGGGAAAATTATAGATTCTTCTACCCCAAAGAGGAATTACAATATACTTAGTCTGTCACGTCCTTATTGGTGAATTGTGGGTGTCTGACAAGCGCATGCACACATGATGCAGTTAGTGAGAGGGAGAGAATTTTTGTATTTGTGACAAATGTGACCAAATTTGACTGAGGGACTGCCATTGGACTTGTTTTGTCATGTGGAAGCTGGGAATCATAGCTTCAAATTGACATATTGGTTGTTCAGTTTGACCCACCAGTTTTGGAGATAAAAAGTAATGTCTTGCAGAAAACAGCGAGTTGAGAAAACAGGCTTGAAAGGTTCACTTCTGTGGTCTAACATTACACCTAGCTACATGTTTAAGCATTTATTTCATATTTACATGTCGACTTCAGCTCTGACACTTATTTCAGACATGCTCTAGTTAATAGCACAGAGTCTGTCTGTGCTATTAACTCATTTTGGAAAAGAAAAGGGAAAAAAAGTGGAATTTGCGTGATGGCAGGCTCTCAGTCAAATCTGGTCACATTTAATGCTCCGACACAACTGGATGCATAAAGCTCCTTGAACCATTGGCGTAGGGTGATAAGAAAAAACACAAAATATGAACAGGCAGAAAAAAAAGAAGCCGGATGGATACGTTCTAAAATATACCAGCCTGAGCCACACCAACGTTTCATAACCTGAATAGAGTGCTGCCTTTATTTATTTTCTCTGTCGTTCTTTCCCAACTCCACGTCTCCATCTTTCTTTCATCCCCCGACCACTCTCCATCGCACACATCCACATCCTCTCCTTTCCTATGCTTACCAGAAACAGAGCAACAGCTGACCCCAGTACACATCCACATCCTCTCCACTCCAATGCTTACCAGAAACAGAAAAAGCTGATCCCAGTACACATCCACACCCTCTCCTCTCCACTCCTATGCTTACCAGAAACAGAGCAACAGCTGACCCCAGTATGAATCCGCTCCATCCTCTCCACTCCTATGCTTACCAGAAACAGAGCAACAGCTGACCCCAGTATGAATCCGGCCACCACGTCTGTACAATGGCTGCGGTACTCCGAGACTCGGTTGAGGCCTGCGAGGAAGGCTGAACAGAGCGTGCCCAGACATAGCACCGGCTTGGCAAGGCGGCTGGACTTGGTCTTGATGGTGCTGGTGATGTACATCTGAAATGGGTAGAGAGACTTTTGATTAGATTAGAATAGACTAGATTAAATTAAACTAGATTAAGAGACTTTTAAATGGAAAGAAACGCCAGGTGATTCAGTTTGATTCACTGTGATGTGTCCCATGGGGTTTTTAAGGAAAACACTCTCACCGTGTCCTGCACAAAACAAAAGAACAGAACAGAAGAGTAAAGACCTTCATTCTCATTCATTGGAGGATGGATTGAGACAGATCAAACCCAATACCTTCCCTCCCACAAGGCCCTGATACACGCATCAACTTTTTCATAAAACATTAAGAATTAACAATTAACATTAACGAGCAACATGATGAGACGCAGGGGAAAAAGCTCCAACTCAAATGGAATGTTTTCATCAAAGTATTCCCATAATGCGAGTTTTGAACGTTTGCTTATGATTATTGTTTATATTGATACAAAAACTGATATTGCGTATCAGGGTCTATAGAAACAGAGGACAAATCTAATCAACAAATGGACGATTTTGGATGGACTGATGTTGCAAAGACATCCTTAACAATGTAATTGAATTGAAGGGTTTTAGAAGACACAGAATCGAACCCAATGGAAATGTATTGCTGTGTGTACTGTTTGTAACGCTTTGAAGGGGAAACAAATCAAAAGACCCTGAACGGGAACGATGGAGAAGCTTGCAGAATTGTAGACATTTCTCAGACAGAGAAATTTAAAGGAGACTCACTCTACCCTAATACAACTGACCTCACCATCGCCGATCCTCTGGCTTCGTCACACTCAGCATTTTCTTTACTAATACTGTATACACATTTCTGCGTTTTCAATAAGCAATCAATAATAGGGGACACACAGCCAGAAGTTATGTCTATTTGGGGGTCCTTGGCAATGGAAAGGTTTGGGAACCACTGTCCGAATAGATGTCCTTGCATTGCCTCACAGCCAGACATTCCCAGAAGTCACACCAAAAGCAGTGAAGAACTTGTATCGACTGCTCCGAAACATTCTCATATTGACCTCTTCTGGTGCATGACCAGACCATCGACCATCTGGTGACCCCCACAGATTGGGGATCCAATGTCATTTCTGGAAGTTTCATTTAATCCAACATAACCTCTGAGCTGCTTTATGGACCTGGAAGAAGCCAGCTGTTCCTTCAGATTCAACCTGTCTCCTTGATCAAACACAGATTAGTGTTTGCACGTGTGTGTGTGTGTGTGTCTGTCTGTCTGTGTCTGTGTGTGTCTGTGTGTGTGTGGCTGCGTGCATGCATACGTGTTTGTATGTGCATGCTTGTGTGGCATACAGTGTGGATTGATCTCTACAGTAGAAGAGACAGGATTGCCATCATCGGACAAGATGAATAACCGTAAGTAGGTGTGTGTGTGTGTGTAGCTCAGTCTGCTCACCGTTAGGTAAACTGCGGAGTAGACACTCAGAGAAGCGTCCTTGGACGGGAATGACCGCCGGGCGCTCTCTACCACAACAGGGTTGCCGGTGCAGATGTTGCCGTTTATGATGAACTGGTGGTTGAAGCGGCACTCGGTGCCGGTGTAGTTGGGCTTGCAGACAGTCAGGAAGTACGGCGAGAGACCTCCGGTGACCACCTGGCCGGCATTGACAAAGATGTCCGTTGCAAACAGGCCGAACGCAAACACACCTGGGGCACACGAGAACACAAGCAACGAATGAAGTAGCACAAAGATGATGTACACAACACCGATCCCGATACCACAATTTCTGTGTTAGCCGATACAGATACCAAATATCGATACCAGTGTCGTGCTCTCGTGTTGCGTTTAGGCATGTGGAAAATAATCGATACGTATCGATTCATCGATTACGACGTGCGCGATGCGAGTGAATCGGTCCATTCACTGTATCGGTAAAATTGACAGGTGAAATCTCGATGCATCGTTCGCGGAGTGCTTGCATCGGTAAAATCCGTGGTTGCACCGTTTTTTCATGGTAAATTTTACCCTATCCTGTGTTTCCGAGGCGCATTGAACGTACCATCAGAAAAGGAAGAAAAAAAAAAGGTCTCTCGCAGCCATAGCTCGCAGCGCACAGTCAGTGAACAGAAGCTACCGTACGACGGTGCAGTCAGAGTAGACACGTTGAGACAACAAACAGACTCAGACTATAAAGAGCACCCGCGACTAACAGAAGTGAGCCCCACGCATTAAACAAGAAGCACCACCTTTACTCTTTAGCTTTATAAAATAGCTGTCCGAGTAGCTTTGTCCGTCGATCAGTTGACTTTTCACTGTAGCGCTGCGTGCTGGACTGCTCGTAATGAATCTGATCCACACTCCACAGCTGTGCTTGCTGATTATCCGACGCAAATCTGCGTCGCGATCCTCATCAATTTGTAATTAAAGAAAGCTTCTGCAGTCTGCACACACGTGTAAAACAACAACAACGCCACAGCACGGTGTAGTAGTACTGCTTGCGTTTAAAGTCGTTTACAACTTTCCACTGTCCAGCTTTCCCTGCTGTTCTCTGGGATAGAAGCCTTATTTATATTCTGCAGCAAGACGGTGTCGCACGCCTAAAATTGCAGATCCACAAGCTCATAGCGGGGCGTGGCTGAGACGCGTTGTGAGCTTGTACATCTGCTATGTATTTATAACGTTAATAATACATGCAGGCCAGGGTCTTCAATGTTTTTCAGGTCAAGCCAAGGACCACTTAGCTGAGAGTGAGAGATCAAGTGGGGACCCCCACTATACATAGGCAATTATTTATAAAACTGTTGCAGATTAAACTAGACATAGACTTGTTTGACAGCACTACAAGTGTGACCTGTAATTTTTGTTTTGTTTATTTGTTTATTTTCTATTTATATGTTGGTAACATTAATTGATGAACGATAGGCTATTACATTTTAATCTCTTGAACCCTCTATACTCAAAACCTCAAATGGGGGGCGGCGGTGGCTCAGGGGTAGAGTGCCTGGATGGTAACCGTAAGGTTGCCAGTTCAAACCCGGGCTCCCCCAGAGTTACTGTCGAAGTGTCCTTGAGCAAGACACTGAACCCCTAATTGCTCCTGATGTGCTAGTTGGTGCCTTGCATGGTTTCCGCTGCCATCGGTGTATGAATGGGTGAATGTAATGCACAATCTCTGTAAAGCGCCTTGGATAAAGGCGCTATATAAATGCACCATTTACCATTTTTATTTACCAAATTGACCTTTGAGATATAATAATTATACTATAGCCTATGATTATTAGTAATCTAACAATTCCACAATAACCAGCAGAGAGCAGACCCTTTGTTTACTTACATCATTCTATAATTGTTTGAGATGCAGAGCTATAATACTAACCTACAGTAAAACAATAAATTGATTTGAATTTAAATGTAATGCTTTTTTACATGTTTTGGGAAATTAATAGAGCTTTAATATAAATCCTTTCTATTGTGATGAATCGCCATCAAATCGCATCGTATCGGTAGAGGGGTGAATCGCATCGTATCGCATTGATTTGAACTAAATGGTTATCGCATCGGGAAGAGGGAGAATCGTATCGCATCGTATCGCCAGGGGATTCCATGTATCTCTAATGTATCTTATCGCTGGCAGTGCATCGAGATGCGTATCGAATCGTGAGATGAGACGAGATTCACATGCCTAGTTTATAGCAGACTGCTCACTCATATTGCAGTTTGGGCAACTCAAAAGCAAACTGCACATGCCCCAACATTTAATTTACCTGCCATAGTGTCAACCCCTTACCCCTGTGTCGGATCGGTGGTTAGACTTGACTGGCATATTCACTGATACCGATATCACCCGATATGACAAATAAGGGCCGATACCGATACTTTTCCGATACCGATACAGTACCTATAAGTATCTCTACTAATACTGTACATTATAGAAAAACAATTATAGATAAACTAACAGCCTACACGGGGCAAAACATAAAAATAAGTAGAATTGTATAGCCTTAAAATAGGTCAGGGATACTATAGTATTACCATTTAGTGTAAACCAACTGGTATAATTATATATAGGCAGTGGTGGAAAAAGTACTAAAAAGTTTTACTTAAATAAAAGTATAAATACTGCAATGTAGATGTACTCCGTTACAAGTAGAAGTCCTATATTCAAAATGTACTCAAGTAAAAGTACAAAAGTATCTGAATCAAAATGTACTTAAAGCACTAAAAGTATCATATTGCAGAAGTTCAAAATGTGTACAAAATCTAAATAGCCGAGCTTGTAGATCTGCTATTTTCAAATGGCCGAAATGTACATATTGTTGAAGTGATTCATAAATTGAAATCTCCAAAGTAGCTAAAGTTTTCAAATAATTGTAGTGTAGTAAAAGTAAAAATGTTGGCTCTGAGATGTAGTGGAGTAGAAGTGAAAGTATTGGAAATACTCAAGCAAAGTACAAAATTGTATAGTGCTCGAGTAAATGTACTTAGTTACTTTACACCACTGTAAGGGTCCAATTATTGATCACAAACAGCAATCAAGGGTGCTAATTTAATGCAGGTACCAGAATCAATCACGTTATGGACTGTGGTCAATTAAGTGAGGTGTGCTCTCATTCTTTGTCTAGATTCTGTTTCAGGGTACTGTATACAGTTTTCACGTAAGATGTTGTACAATTCTTTATACATTTCGAGTTACAGGAAAAACGAATGCACACCGTCTTCCAATTTAAGAAAATACTTTAATGGGAATATAACTTATTAGTATACTATATTCCCATAGTTATATTCACATTAAAGCATGTTCTTGCAAAATGTTAACATGCTTTTTGCCCAGCATTGCTAGGACATGGGCAGTATAAAGTCTTTAGATGTAATGTGAGAACACAATTGAATGTCCTGAAAAGGAATTGCAGATAGCTATTGACAGATAGTCTCCTGGTTTTCATGAACAGCCAAAGTTTGGAATGAATCAAGAAAAACTGGCCAGCTATAAGAGACTCCGAGCTATGTATCCACGATAATTACACCATTATGTGCGCAAATACCAACGGTCATGGTTTTACAAACCGTGCCTCACTTGACTACAGTTTTAGATGCCGAAAGGAGGTTCTAATGATCAAATAATGACAACATGCACTCCAAATAACAAATAGAAATACAAGAGCACCTCTTTCTCAAATATTGTTGTCTCAATGCCCTCTGAGAAACATGAGATGATAGGCAAGGCAAGGCTAACATTAGTGATTGCCCCTGCACTGGCAGACCCTTGGGCCTCACTGGCACCAGTGGGGGGGGGGGTGTGTGTGTGTGTGTGTGTGTGTGTGAGTGTGCTTTCTTCCGGGTTGTGAAATATGACTGCTGATTATCTGGGCTTCCTAGCCATGAAATTACTCTGCATTGTCTGCTCATCCACCAGGCCTGGAGGGTAGTAGCGGTGTTGGGTACGAGACTGTGTGTGAAGGGCAATGAGAGACAGAGAGAGAGAGAGATGGAGACAGAGAGAGATGGAGACAGAGACACAGATATAGCTAGGAGAGAAGTGAGACAGAGAAGGGGATGAATAAGCCTGAGTTATACTCAGTCGTACACACCGTAAATAGTAGTATAAATTATAAAATTAAGCCGAATGCTGAGAGGAAGGCGAGAGAGGGGAAAAGATAGAAAGCTGGCAACTACAAATTCCACAGGAGCCAGTATTATGTGAATGAGTTAGACAATAGTTAGACAATAGTTTAACGATAGCGAGTATGGGTATATATACACTGTAAATTTATACTAGTGTAATATACGTTTTATAAATATTTTACCCATGTAGTGATTACTAATTAGACTCAACCATCTTACACAAAGGTGAAGCAAAAAGGAGTCTCATCCAACACTGTGCCCATCCACATGAAAAGTCAGTTACTCTTACAGTGTATCAGTCAAATCAAAAATATGGCCAGTATTTGAACAGTATACTGTATACACAGAGCATAGCAACACAGCCAAGTGACGTCGCCGATTGTGAATCAAAAGGAGTGTGCTACAATCAGAATTAAAGTAAATTAAGTTATTATTATTATTATTATTATAATTTATTATTATAGAATTAAACATGTATGTAATATTACAGGTCCATTTGTATACAGCAGGGGTGCCCAAAAGGTAGATCGTGATCTAGATCACAAAGGCTGTGCAGGTAGACTACAGGACATGCTCCTAAAAACATATATATATATATATATATATATATCATCATCATACTATAATTCTAACAATGTCTGAGTGTGTGTCCGTGTGTGTGTCTGTCAGAAACAGTGCCGTAACTCCTTACTGCCTGCACCAATCACTCCCACTTTTCACACAGGCATTGACCATATGCATGTGGAGGGCGTAACGAAGCCCTTTTTTCGATTTGACACATTAATGATTATTAATTAATGTATTAGTCAATTACAAACGCACCCGGGCGCAGTACCCTTCACGGCAAATATCTCACAACGGGTAAGGACTAGTATATATAATCCATCACTTGTATTAAGGTGACTTGATTGACATAAATAGGGCCTGTCAGCTCAAATCACACAAAGCAATAAATTGTTTAAGAGTGTTGCGCACAAACATCAGTAGCATTACAAAGTTATATACAAGAAAACCTACCAACAGCCCGGCCGGTTAGCTCAACCGTCTGGGCAACTAGGCTGCTGAGCCAGCCTGATGGCGTGCCGCGGGTTCGACTCCCGATACCGACGGCCTTTGCCTTCCCTCCTATCTCTCTCCCCATTTCCTGTCAATATACTTTCAACCTATCGATAAAGCCACAAAAAACAAAATCTTAAAAAAGAAAACCTACCAATTCCATTTCTCCTCTCTATTCCCTGTTCCAAGTGTGTCTTATGTAACTATTTCCAGCAAAGGGGTAATAATTATTTTGGTCAGTAGATAGGTCAGTAGTAGTAGTAAAGTAGCTCTCAAGTCAAAGTGTGGGCCGCCGGCTGGTATACAGAGTTACAGTATACAAACAGAACTTCACTGTGTATGTGCCTGTTGTGCTTTCATCCCCATCATTGTTCACTTCATCATCCTCCAGTAGATGGTGTTGAACACCAAGCAACAAGTTCAGGAAACTGTACAGACTGTTGTGTAGTACGCTGTCCATCCTCACTGTACAGGCTGTTGTGTACGGCGTCCATCCTCACTGATTTATATCGCTTTTAGCATGTGCCATGCCACATCGATCACATTTAGGAACATAACCTAATCGAATCGCTTGAATGAAGGAATGGCTCTATTGATATACTGTATGGGTGATGCCGTTGTGCCGATAATGGAACGTGCAGGAACTCGAATGGGAGCAATGCGGTACACGTTTAGGCCATTTAGGCCTGACGTCAATTTTTTTATAAATTCTTCTAAAACCTCCAGTTTTCTGAAATAAATATTTTCATGATTTTTCAAAAATAGCAGACCTACAAGCTTATAGCGCGCCGCGCTATGAGCTTGTAGGTCTGCTATTTTTCAATAGCTAAATTATAACAATGTTTAAAACACCAAAAGGGGTTCCCACCCAAAATGCAGTGCAACGATTTCTTTATTTTTTTAGTAATTTGCTAGACATTTTCAGCAGTTTGACACTTTGCATACTTCACTTACTGCACTTTGTGAAGGCAGTATGAGTTACTGCCACGTCTACTCTCTCTGCTACCTACAGGTATGACGAAAGCTTGCAGGTAAGATCGCCTCATGTGGTTGTCTGTCACCACTCGTTAACTCCCCTCGTTTGTTTTGTTCCGTTACCTATGAATCGTACGATGCGCCGGATGAGGGGGTTGAGGTAACAGCAGTCTCCGGTCAGTATAGTCTTCTCCTGGGCCAGGAGAGCTTCCCTCGTCGATTTCATCACATACATGGACACTTCTCCAATGAAAATCTACACGGGAGCAAACACAGAGATAGAGAGAGAGAGAGAGATAGAGTTGAGCATGAGACTCTCAAACAAACATGACGGGCACAAACGTCAGCGATTCCCAAGCCCCCTGGCAGGCTTTCAGGATGTTGCAAGTAGGTCTCCAATAAATCGACAAAACACTAAGATTTATATAACAATATAACATTACTAATGTACAAAAACCTTGAAAAAAAACATAAATACGAATTGAAAGTATAGAGCACCGAAGTCCTGACGTAACTCGCTCATCCCTTCGATTCCCCTGGTTCGCGGAAATAATTTCTCTATGGAGAATAACATGGGGTGATCTTAATATCGTCTACTATAAGCGCTGTGGTCCAAAAATAAACAAGCTGTCTCGGCGTTATTGTCAGGGAGGTGTCTCTGTATCGTTTGCAACAGTCAGTCACTCATATATGATACAGTCTGCTTCTAGCGAAAATGTAACTAATTCAGTACCAGTAACATTAGCGTTTTCTCTCAGTCAGTTGATTCTTCATATCCATATGAGTGAAGCGGCCGGGATGACATGTTCATTTTTCAAACACAGTTCTTATATGAAGCAATCTAAAAATCCTCCCATGGTGATTTCAATGCAACTAAAAAAATACATGAACCTGGGGACTGACACCCTCTACTGAAAGTGACGTCAGACTTCGGTGCTCTATGTCAGTTCCATTGAGCCAGGCTGGAATACAATCGATTGATGGATAAATCGATTTTTACATTCTTCTTCGTTTTTTTATTCTTCAGACAGCAAATACAACAACACAGCATGCATTCAAACACTATTTACTCTTACACAAATAAAAAAATGTCCCAACGTTTATCATGTAACTTGTAACATGATAAACGTGTAACATGTCCTCGGATTAAATGCGAATGCTTTTCTAGATTTTCAAGTGGGCCCTGATCCAGACAAGGTTTGGAACCACATTGATAGCAGCAAAAGCGCACACATGTATACACAAACAGGAAATAAACATTTTCCACAAAGTTTTGAGGTGACATTAGAAGGCACAGCGACATTTTGACCCTGTACGAACGAACTGTGTACCAGCCATTGTGTTTTATAGACGGGCTTTCTGCGGGTCCATTAAAGTGGACATTACATTAGACCTAATGGGAAGAATGCTTCTGGGCACACAATACAAAGTTCTCCCCACAGTTGCCTGAGGAGAAGCGGGATGCTGAAGACGCGCGGTGTGCGTGCGTGCTTGTGTTTGCACGACAGAGCGTGTTTTGGGCCTCAGGGGCAGGCAACGCAGAACTCTTGTCTCTTCCTTGGCAATGCTTCCCTTGAATGGTGCTTCATCATCAGCAGCAATGTCGCGGTGAACACAACTCAAATCCATTTCTCTCCATGTGGCCTGGAGCGGCAGGATAGTCACTGAGGTTACAACATTCCAAAAATATATATATGGGGGTGGCCGGGTGCATGTGTGTGTGCGCACACACACAAGCGTAAATGTGTGTGCGTGTGTGAGATAAACGCATAAATGTTTAAAAGCGCTGCTGTACTGGTTCTGATGCTCTGCTGCTGTCAACTGTCAAAAAGAATCCATCGAGTTGTTCAAACTTTTCGCTGACTGACTGACCGGTACACAGACATTCAATGATATGACAACAACTATTACGTACTTGATTTTCATCTGGGGAAGAAGACACAACAGACACACCAACCAGTTATAAATACAGCACTTTTGTCATGCTATACACGTCGAAAAGGGCTGTGCCATTAAGTATTTATTAGCCTTGACCCTAATAGCAGCACAAAGCTTCATAGATAGATGAATGATGACAGGTGGGTCAAATGTCAGCCCATCTGAGACCCATCTGCTTTGGTTTGATGTCAGAAACATCTACAGTGTAACACTACTCTGCTTTGGTTTGATGTCAGAAACATCTACAGTGTAACACTACTGTATAACAGCCCAGAATTTGTGTACTTTGTACTGTGGACTTGCACTGTACGCCTGGAAATTATCTCATTTGTACCCTGCAGATATTAGGAACATTTATGTAATCTAATCCCAACTGCCTTTCAATGCACTCGTATGGTGGATTGACCTAAAGATAAATGAAATAAACGCAATGAACTTAATTGGGTCAAATATAATCCCCCCCCCCCCCCACCCCAAAAATAGTCTCCAATTGTCTCCATTAAAATACATAAGACACTGACAATGGTCTTATGACTTATGTATTTTAAGGAATTTAGTACGTGGTTGAGCATGCATAAAATAAAGAATAGTTTTTTCCTAGTCTGTCTGATTCATTCTTCATCTTTTTTATTTTTTTGGTGTACGAGTCTTTCATCTCTCCCATTTATAGTCAAGATCAAATTAACGCACACCCTGCTATCTTGGTGCTAAAATATAGAGCATAGAGAATGATTTTAAGAACGGAAGGCTTAATTGCCACTCACTTTTTAATGCTTCATATCAAAAAGCCTTTAAGAGCGATGCGTCACACATCTTCTTAAGGTTACTTGGTATAGATACCAAGATACCATTGATTGGTTACTTGGTATAGATACCAAGTAACCAAAGTAGATCTACTTTGTAACGTTTTAGGTGAAGATGACGTTTGAGGATTGAAAATGTTGGGAATGCAGACTTTTTGATATGGGGCAACAACAAAAAGTGACTTGCAAGCCTGCATGCATTGATTTACAGTATATAGTGCCTTCATCCAAAGCACTTTAAAATGTATCCTTTACATTCACACACCAATGGCCATGTTAGCCCATTCTGGGCGGGAACCCCTTTTGGTGTTTTAAGCATTATGTTTTACTTTAGCTATTGAAAAATAGCAGATCTGCAAGCTTGTAGCGGTGTCGCGCTATGATTCTTTCAGAGCAAATAAAATCTTTGCTTCTCAACAACATATTTTCAGATGGGGGTCGGCAGCCTATTACATATATTTTTGGGGGTCCTTGACATGAAATATTGAGAAACACGGATATAGAAATATGAGGTTTTTCAGAAAATGTTAATGATTTAGAAGACTTCAGGATTAAATGGGTTAAGCACCACCAACCTGCTCATAGGGAGCGGTTTGGGGTTCGGCACAAGAGTACACTTCAACAGAATGCCAAGTGGAGCCGGGTATTGAACCGTGGACCTTCCAATTACCAAACTGCTGCAACTCCTGAGGCCTTGTCGCCACTAGGCCTGTGGCTCTCCCTCCACTATGGTGGATCTTTTGATTGATTGATTGAAATATTTATTAACAGTTTGTAGAATTTACAGTACATTTTAAGCACAAACTCAATACAAAGACTGTCAACTGTGAGTGGACGACCCAATTAAGCATTACACTTGTTTACAACAGGGTCCACATTGTTCAATTCATCAAAACATTTAAAGACATACAACCATTTAGAGACATACAAATAGACATTTCTATGTAGCTAAAGAACAGAACAGGAATTCATCATATGGGAAGCAAAAAAGGGAAAATATACAAGCACTGGGAAAATATACAATATACAGTGAGGGAAATGGGGTGGGGGGGGTGGGGGGGATTCAGATTTTACAGAGGCCAGTTTCGAATTGCAGCCATCCGTAGGTGCCCTTTGAGAGCGGGGTTTTCACATTTTTCTCCAAAATAAACGCAGTGCTTTGGGAAACTAAAGTATCGAATTAAGGTCATTAAAATCTACTCAGCCTTTGGTCACTTGGCTAATTTTGTTCCGAGCCAGCAGGTATTTCTATCCCTGTCCTCCTCCAGGATTATCACATTAGTGTTTTATTCACCATTTCCAAGTAAGTAATAATTAGGTCTGCATTGCAATTTCCATCTCAGTAGAACCATAATGTTTATAGTAGGGTCATTGATTCATAATGTCTATAGTAGGGGTGCACCGATGTGGACATTCTTGGCCGATAGCCGATAGTCACCGATGCCGATGTTTGTATACTGTACCGTACTTTTCCAAATGGTAGCCCGGGCTGATAATATGCTAAATCGATTTGGACCGCGTCGTTTATAAGGAACTAGGCTGCTATTTGCAGTAGGCCGTTATTTATTTTTGCACCGGACTGCACCGGGCCATTATTTGGTTACAGTTCCTGTCTAGCATGTTTTTTTTTGTGCAAAATTAAAAGGTATGATAAACATACATAGCAGGCAAAGTCTTTTGTCTTTTTGATTTAATATTGAGAATAGGGGAGCTTATAGGCAGTTACTGCTGCTTAATTTATTTGACCCAGATTCAGACTGGTAGCACATGCTGTGTAAAATTCTAATATTATATAGATTTTAAAAGGCTGTCATATACTCTGAATATATTCTTTCAAATGAGGTTTGGCCTTATAGATCAAAAATACATGTGCTCAGTTTTTTAAATAATACATTTGCAACTATTTGAATAAAGGTTGTACACATCAGTTAAATGAACCGCTGGGAAAACCCCTAATTGAAAGAGTGCAGGCCTAACAAGCCACCACAGCTCATGAAACATAGGCTGCATGGCTAACAGGGCTTAGTGCTTACCCTACCATCTCTCTCCTTGCTCTGGCTCTATGACTTATACACCCATGAAAAATTGAAAATATAAATTTCATTGAGTATAGACCATTTGGAATTATACCAATCGGTTGAGATTTGGCTGATTATAGCACAATTTAGAGCTCAACTTTTTGCGCGATGGGCCATTGCCCGCAGGACTGTGGTGGCGGTGGCGGTGAACACAGAACACTATATAGATACACGGGATGACAATAAACATTATTTATGATTATTTATGAAAATGATTTATATATATATATAATCCGTTAATCACACAATTAAAGACAGTTGATCGTTTGCAGCTGGCGTTAATTACCTCACGCAGCGCAAGGGTATTCACTATAGCGCTCACACCGTCACTAACTTGTGGATTATAGTTTGAAAACTAAAGAAAAAGAAAGTCCTGTCTTGAGTTGAAACGGTGCCCGCTGCCTGTGTGTGAGCCTGTGAGGGGAGGGAGGGAGGGAGGGAGGAGGAATACCACTGCACTGAGCGACATGCAGCCGCTCTATACATACACGGGTGTATTACCCGTGAACGGTTTTTTACTGACGCACCGATGTCAGTTAACAAGGCAAACATCGACCCCTACCGATTGTCGGCCGATACGTCGGTGCACCCCTAGTCTATAGCAAGCATTAGTATGCAGAAAGCACGCCACAAATGGCACATGTGACGGATTGAACACCTGTCCTCACATAACAGTACTATGCCTCCTGAAAACAGCAAAAGAAAGGGTTGATCCATGACAACTATACTGTATATTGTCCAAGAAGATACAGCAAAGACAAGACTCAAGAAACAGCATTGAAAAATACGTAAATGTTTTAAAGCCTAAACACTGATCAGTGTGTGTGTGTGTGTGTGTGTGTGTGTGTGTGTGTGTGTGTGTGTGTGTGTGTGTGTGTGTGTGTGTGTATGTGTGTGTGTGTGTGTGTGATCCTCAAAAATACTGTGTCTCACTCTCAGGACTTGTCACTTATCTGTGCACACACCTATACGCAGTAGTCTGTGATACATATTATATTTGTATCAGCTGTACACCTAATAAATCCCTTGGCTGTTACTACAGCCACACATGTCAGAATGACCAGATTTCTTAAGGATAATATAAATCCATTGTCAAGCGCAGGGAAAATGCTATTGCACATTAACGAAATTGTCTATGTTTTTATCCACACTATAGTTGATTTTAATGTAATGGTGGTGGTGTGTGTTGTGGTAACTGATCGTAAAACAGAGTTGTAAAAGCGCATGCAGTCAGCAATTCACCCTTTATAGCCCTAAATGAAGGTCCATTAATACAAAATATATAGAATTCTAACCATGCCAGTATTATTTCCACACTGCAAACAGAACAAAAGAGAGGGGACATTACATGTGTACTAATTTATAGTCACCGATCGTTTTGAGAAAGACGGCCTCAAAGTGTCTGATGTATATGACAACATGCATGATTTGGACCCATTTTGGGCGGGAACCCATTTTGGTGTTAGCATTATGTTATGGTTTAGCTATTGAAAAATAGCAGATCTACAAGCTCATAGCGCACCACTCTGTGGCGCGCTATGAGCTTGTAGGTCTGCTATTTAAAAAAAAACGAAGAACCACTGACATAGAAACATAGCTTTTTCAGAAAACTGTCAGGATGTAGAAGACATTTTTAGAATCTGATCTCAGGTCAAAATGGGTTAAATCTGATGTCAGGATTGACATCTCATTTCCTTCTCATGGACGTCTACAGACACTCGAGGATCAATTTGACTCTCTCCGAGATAAATACACCGTCAGAATTAGAGTCTATTGATTGTCTTTATGTGACAAGTTTATAAACCACTCTACAGTTTTGCTGACAACCTGTAGAGTGGTTTATAGTGAGAGGATTAACCACATGATGCCAAGCGCCTGAATTCAAACGTTTTTGAGCTATTTTCAGCGAAAAGATATGGTGTAGAGGGAAAAATGAGGGCTAGTAGCCACTTTGTTTTGATAAATGCTCTATAAATCATGTATCATTCTTACTATCATTTATAATTATTACTACTACTGCTGCTATATTTTATGTTTATTTTTTGTTGGTTTGGTTCTCAGCTCTTACTCTTACATGAACCTCTCCTGGGTATCACTCTTTTGCCGCTGTGACACCTGGATTTCCATCCCGGGGGATCAATAAAGCTTTATCTAATCTCATGTTATGTTATCTTAATCTGTGAGATGAAAAGCTAGATTGTGCAGCCGTGATTCAGAAGGTAGAGCAGTTGTCCCCTGGTTTGATGCCAACTCCTCCTGGCATCAGGTGGAAGGAAGTGTCTTTGGGTAAGGCAATGGACCGTTCTCCTGATGGCTGTGCTGTAGGTCGGTGCCTCGCATGGCTGCCTGCCCCACTGGTGTGTGGGTATGTGAACAGTACACATAGCACCTTTGAAAGAGGCACTATATAAATGCAGACCACAGAATAATTCACTGGCGTATTTCGGGGCAGGTCCAAACGGACAGATTTGCAGACATCCTAGAAAATCTTTACTGGCAGTAGTTCGGCAGCTTCTCAGAAAAATAAGTTTTCCAGGCCTTTCAGACATAAAGAAATGTCTGGTAACTAGCTGGTCTAGGAAACAATGTTGTCTCCAACATCGTAATAGATTATCATGTATGATATAGCCCTACACCAAATAAATATGCTGTGCCATGTTTTGCAAATTGTGTACCATAGCTCTATATTCCCATAGTAATCATTGCTATAGTGTTCGTTCAGCAACAGGACTCTCTGCGTCTCTCCAGCTCGTCGTTTAGTAAACATAACATAACGGTTTAGGTTGGATAGCAATTTCACTACAGATACAGCATAAACAAGTGGAATTGGAAATTATTTAACCAACAAATGAGCAGACAATAGGAATTGGAACAGGATCAAATTGAAGATCTTTAAACGTTTAACCAGGATATATCACGCAACACCTTTAAGGATGTATTATGCATGCAGGAGAAGTGACTTCTCACAAAGGCTATGAATGTCTCCAAGAGGTTTTTATTAGTCAGAGTGTGAACGAGCTGTGGCCAGACACAGCTGTGAGCCGTGTCTGGTTGAAATGGCTTTATGGTAATTTATGCTACCGGTGGGAAAAAAGTATCATGTCCAAAATGATATATAAAGGGTTGGCACATTGTTTGTCGAGCCACACTTTTTTCGACACTTTTTTCGTCCAAGTCATAAACAACACCAGGCTTTGAGCGTCGACACACCGGTTTCACCTTATACCACCTTCTAGTCACGTGGAACATTCTGCATGAATCACTTCGTCTCCGCTAATTGGACACAGGCCCAGCCCCGTCATCATTCATTCTGATTGGCTGCTGTTTGCGGGTTTATGGCGCATGTGGGGAGCAAGAGAGTGCGACCTACAGAGTCACGCACTAAACCACCTGACAGCACTCTCAAAAGGGCAAGATTAGAAAGTTTGACGATGGCGTACGACGGATGTCGTTGCCATGAGAACATGTACGGTAGATGTATATCAGAGACAAATGCTGTACAAGAACAGAGGGCAAGAGATAAAGTAGGAGGGACGGAGAAATGGACAGAAAGAGAGAGACGGGAGGGACAGAGGCAAGTACTGAGGGAAGAATAGAAGGGAGACCTGTGGATAGGGCCACTCACCATCGCCGTTATATAAACTGAGAAACCCATTATTTTAATTGTACAATACATATATCAATCTCTGACATACTAAATAACACCATTTGGTTTCATTACCAATTATAATAATTAGTACTCTTATAGACCAGGGGCAACCTCTGGAAGAACTCTCTAGCATTTCTGAAATTTGCAACAATGGTTGCAAATTCAATGTGTTACCTACCAGGAGGGGAGCATGGCGTAATAACCACCACCCCAACCTGCCACTTCCCATGCAATTATTTTTTAAACATAATTTTAATGGCACTTCCGATTTATTCAGTAGCATACAGTAAAGAATGAAGAGGATAGAAGTGAGAGAGAGTGAGACAGAGGGGATAATGTGTGCCAGAGTACTCACAAGTCATGGCTTATAAACTATTACCCTATAATTATCTGGCACTCCATTCAATAGCTAACGTTCCAATTGGTAAACCCATTAATTGTAGCTGTCAAATCTCTAATTGGCAAGCCGAAGAATGAAGATACAGTGGACATACTGAATTAGCATAATGCAGCAAGATATGTATTATTTGTTACACTAGCAAGATGAGTTGATATTTTTGCTGTGTTACACTGTTTTATTAAGAAGTGTTAAGGAGTAAGAAACTCTACCAATCTACACACTAACACACCACCTTTAGCTCATTCATTTCTTATGAACTGAATCCGACTAGCTGGACTGTCTGTCTGGCTGTTTGACCGACCGACTGATTGAAAATCTCACTCATATAGAGGGTATGCGCATGCTTAAAGTGAATGGCACATCGAGTGGCAAATCGAGTGGCAAAGCAACATGCAAAGTGAGTTTAACATTGTTTAACATTGTTAAATGCAATCAGATATGACTTTTCTGTGTGGATGTATGGGCTGCCGAGGCCAGAAAGTACTTTTTTGCCACTCAGTAGGCGTTCCTGCATAACTTCCTGGTTTGATGCAAGGACTGTCTAAAGAGGACAAGAAGCGAAGACCGTAAGGGCGCCGCCATGTTGATCACATGGTGCTCCATGGAAGGAAAGGAACATGCGCAGTTGCAGACCAAGGAAGCTGAACGTGGAAGTGTTGGCTGCATAAAGCCCACTGCGCATGTTTCTTTCCTTCCATGGAGCACCATGGAGCAACATGGCGGCGCCCTTACGGTCTTCGCTTCTTGTCCTCTTTAGACAGTCCTTGGTTTGATGCAAGGACTGTCTAAAGAGGACGAGACACGAAGACAACATGGCGTCGTACGGGCGACGCCATGTTGCTCCATGGAAGGAAAGAAACATGAGCAATGGGCTATATGCAGCCAACACTTGCGCATGTTTCTTTTCTTCCATGGAGCACCATGGAGCAACATGGCGTCTTCGCGTCTCGTCCTCTTTGCAGAGTAAAGTCTTGACTAAATATTTAAAGATGGACAAGTTAAGATAAGCTTAAGGCTTAGGTTTATATTCTCATACAGACTTGATTGAAGTTTATAATCCGACAGAGAATGGTTCTGGCAAGATGCCTTATATAAGGAGGGGATGACGTCACAACTAGGTAGGCGTGACGTCAACCCTGACACCTTGGTTTGATGATGTGTAGCAACTCATAATGTAATAGCAACTCATAATGTAGCCTGAGCTAACGTGTTAGGTTTCTGGTCTAGAGGGGCGGGTCGCGGCTGAGATTTGCGCACGCCCTGATTGGATCTCATCGATCTGTCCGTCACCCCCGGCCCCTCCTCTCCCCCCTAGTGCAGCGCTACGTCACATCATTTGGAGCGACGCCCACCCGGAAGGGTTGACTCCCACTTTTAGACCAGAGCGGCCAATGCGTTCCTCCAGGCTTTCAATTTTTGCACCAACAAAAATGAAAGCCTGGTACCGAGGCTACTCATAATGTAATAAGGGCTCAAAAAGGCTCATAATGTAATAAGTTAAATGTAATAAAAACTCATAATGTAATAATCAGCTCATAATGTAATAAAATCATGAGCGCATAACGTAATAACAGATTTTTCAAAAAAAGACGTGTTACATTATGAGTTGCCTTAATAGGCAGCTCATAATGTAATAAAAGTTCATAATGTAATAATGGCCCATATTGGTGAGAAAAGTCTTACACTGTCATTGTTATTACCTCTGTTGACAAATGTAGACTTTCATATGGCCCATATAGTCTTACACTGTCATTGTTATTACCTCTGTTGACAAATGTAATTTCATATGGCCCATATAGTCTTACATTGTCATTACCTCTGTTGACAAATGTAGACTTCCATATGGCCCATAGTCTTACACTGTCATTGTTATTACCTCTGTTGACAAATGTAGACTTTCATATGGCCCATATAGTCTTACACTGTCATTGTTATTACCTCTGTTGACAAATGTAGACTTCCATATGGCCCATAGTCTTACACTGTCATTGTTATGCCAAGGCTGGGAGGTACACTTCTGGCACATGGAGGGACTACTAGGCTCTGTGGGTTGTCTCCTGGCCGGGTACCTCCCTTTCACTCCCATTCAGTCCCATTCTATCAGACCCATAGTAACAGTACCTCCCATTCACTCCCATTCAGTCCCATGCACTCCCATAGTATCAGTCCCATAGTAACAGTACCTCCCATTCAGTCCCATTCACTCCCATTCTATCAGTCCCATAGTAACAGTACCTCCCTTTCACTCCCATTCAGTCCCATTCACTCCCATAGTAACAGTACCTCCCATTCAGTCCCATTCTATCAGTCCCATAGTAACAGTACCTCCCTTTCACTCCCATTCAGTCCCATTCACTCCCATAGTATCAGTCCCATAGTAACAGTACCTCCCTTTCACTCCCATTCAGTCCCATTCTATCAGTCCCATAGTAACAGTACTTCCCATTCAGTCCCATGCACTCCCATAGTATCAGTCCCATAGTAACAGTACCTCCCTTTCTCTCCCATTCAGTCCCATGCACTCCCATAGTATCAGTCCCATAGTAACAGTACCTCCCATTCAGTCCCATTTTGAAAGGTGTGTTAAAATGGCCTAAGTCACATTTTATTATGACTTAGGCAAAATAATATGGCCTAAGTCTCCCTCTTGACATAGGCCATTGTTTTAATAGGGTGTAACAGGAAGGCCTTTTACATTAGGGCTCGGGCGATTTTACCAGAGGTGGCCAGCATCACCAGGTGGTGATTTAGGCCAAAAAATGACTTAGGCAATTAGTTTAATAAGGTGACGATATGAAAGTCTACATTACAGAGGTAATAACAATGACAGTGTAAGACTATATGGGCCATATGAAAGTCTACATTGTCAACAGAGGTAATAACAATGACAGTGTAAGACTATATGGGCCATATGAAAGTCTCCATTTGTCAACAGAGGTAATAACAATGACAGTGTAAGACTATATGGGCCATATGAAAGTCTACATTGTCAACAGAGGTAATAACAATGACAGTGTAAGACTATATGGGCCATATGGAAGTATCCATTTGTCAACAGAGGTAATAACAATGACAGTGTAAGACTATATGGGCCATAAGAAAGTCTACATTTGTCAACAGAAGTAATAACAATGACAGTGTAAGACTATATGGGCCATAAGAAAGTCTACATTTGTCAACAGAAGTAATAACAATGACAGTGTAAGACTATATGGGCCATAAGAAAGTCTACATTTGTCAACAGAGGTAATAACAATGACAGTGTAAGACTATATGGGCCATATGAAAGTCTACATTTGTCAGAGGTAATAACAATGACAGTGTAAGACTATATGGGCCATATGAAAGTCTACATTTGTCAACAGAGGTAATAACAATGACAGTGTAAGACTTTTCTCACCAATATGGGCCATTATTACATTATGAACTTTTATTACATTATGAGCTGCCTATTAAGGCAACTCATAATGTAACACGTCTTTTTTTTTTTAAATCTGTTATTACGTTATGCGCTCATGATTTTATTACATTATGAGCTGATTATTACATTATGAGTTTTTATTACATTTAACTTATTACATGAGCCTTTTTGAGCCCTTATTACATTATGAGTTGCTACATCATGTCACGCACATACCCTCTATTACAATGGTTCTTACTTGGATCAAGGGCACAACAGAACTACAGTATGTTTAGTCTGCTTTGACATAAAGCAGAACATCTTATCTTAATATACTGGGGTCTAATTGGGGTCGTACCAGGGCTCTATATATGGGCCCTTTTCCCCCTCTACATAAATCGCCGTTAATAGTCTACAAGCACACAAAATGCTCTGTCCATCAATAATATTCATGTTTGTGGCAACAGCAAAGGAAGGTTGTGACCTATACAGTATACACCCATACTCGTGCGCGACAAGTGATGCAGAGGCTGCGCTCAAAGTGGCAGATAAGAAAAAGTTTGAGTGGTGCACATGAAAGAAAAGTGTTCTGTGACTCAGAAGGAAGATCATTAACCTCACCGCTGAATGTGCAGAATAACAAGGTGAGCAGCATGTCGGCAGTGGAGTTATTGAGATGAGTAAAACCCTTGTTTACACCAAGTATAAGGAGGAGGGTGGAATTATATTTAGCAAGCTTCTCGCAAATTTCAGCTACATTAGTCTAAATAACAGTAGGAGTAAAACTAGGCTATCAACTAGAAAGTGGCGCCCTGCGGAGCGAAGACCTCTGCCAGGTCTCGTGGCCATTGCAGGACTCTAATGCAATATTTTTGGAAAAAGCAATATTACAGTCCAAACTCCAAATATGTCCAAACTCCAAAGTACTTGGTAAGACACAGCATGTGGAATTCTGTGTGGCACTGCACTTGTATAAGGAAAACACTGTGTGGGCACACAATTATTGTGCGTTATTCTGCAGTAGTTATTTGTGTCGATATGTTTTTACCGTAATTTCCGGACTATAAGCCGCACCTGAATATAAGCCGCACCAGCCAAATTTAGGGAAAATCCCATATACAAGCCGCACCGGACTATAAGCCGCACCGGACTATAAGCCGCAGCTACGTTAGCTCAGAGCCTGAGATGGCTCTGCGTTAGCTGTAAAAATCCATAGATTAGCTGCACCGTTGTATAAGCCGCAGGGTTCAAATCATGGGTAACTAGAAAAAGTGCCCTTCTGGGCACAGGTCTCCACCAGGTTATCCACAGATCCGTGCAGTTAGAGGTAAAAACACTTTTCGGCCAGTTATAGCGCCACCTTGAGGCTGAGTTGAAATTGTTCATGTGGCATTTTGTCCTCGGCCTAGTGGGAATGTGGGTGCACAATTTCACGGAAATCACGCGATGTGTTCATGATTTGCAGCATTTTGTTTGAAACTGAGCACTCCTGTGAACTTTGGAAGCCAATCTTAACCAATCAGGATGGAGTGTGAGAAATATGAAAGACCGGTTTGGTTGAATGGCTCTAGAGAGACTGTGTACCAATTTGCGTGATGTTTGGACAAAATCTGTAGGTGTGCTGTGCAAAAACCTGTTTTGCACAAAGCGGCCTCCTGGTGGCGCTATAACAGGCCGTTCTGGAAAGTTTGGGGCAGAGGTTCATGGTTGGCATCCAGCGAGTGTGTGTGCAAAATTTGGCATCGACCGGGTTAACGGTGGCTGAGATTAGCTGGTCACGGACGGACGGACACACGGACACACGGACACGGACGGACGGACGGAGTGCAAAACATACTCTCCCCATGCCTTCGGCTGGTGGAGACAAAAAGCCGCGGCTTATAGTCCGGAAATTACGGTATATGAGGTGTAATAGTGGAGCGGAAAGCTGTTCTAGAGGCATTGATTGAGCAATGGAGCTACTGTACACTATAGTGGTGGAACAAATGCGACTGTTTTGCGAAGCAGCATTGTATGGCAGAAAAGAATAGTGCATGTATCATCTTCTGCAAAGCATGATCCAAGTAATCAGAGTCACGCCACAATAACACTGTCGGATAGGCGAGACTATGGATTGGAAAGGTCAATATTTGACCAACTGTTATACTTGTTTTATCAAGCATGGAGGACAATGTTCATAACAGCTATCCTATGTAGTATGTACTGACCGCAAACAATGTGCACAGTAAATGCATCGCCATCATCACCAACTAAAAAAAAGTTAAGGCATATCAGAAAATTGGATGCCGGTGGTTAGAAATTGAGTTAATCCCACCAGACCAGCATGATGAGACTGATCTCTGTGACATAGATGCATTAGCCCCAGAAAGGCAGACTGACAAGAAGATAAAGAAAATAATACATTTATTAGTCAGAGCACTTGAAAGTATGAATCCTGTCAAAAGCTTTTTGTCTCTGGCCCGCGTGCTGTGCACGGGTCAGTGCTGCCGTCTCTCTGACTGATTGTGTTGCGGGCAGAGTACACACGCCTACAATGTGTGCGTGTGCGTGTGTGGAGGCGGGGGGGGGGGCAGGTGTGAGAGTGCAGTAGGTCTGACTGACGCATTACATTCACAAGAATATGAAATAACATACAGTACAGTAGTTGCTGTTGGCGAATTGTCTCCCACTAGAGGTTTAGGCCGCTTTCTTAATGTTATGCAAAGCTCAGCCAATCACAGTGCAAAGTGACACAATTGCCTGACTCAATTGAATATAAGATTAGATGGGCTACCCCACAGGCAGTGTGCACAGCGTAGTGTCACACACCACCAACCCCCCCCCCCCCCACACACACACACACACACACACACACACTTGATTGATTTGGGTTTAAGGAAAGCTTAGCTAATAAAACCTGGAATGTGATATTGAGGGAAGAATAAGGCCCAAAACCAACCAGACAGACCAGCATCAGTCTTTCCCTGTGTGAAGTGCGGAAAGGATTGTGAATCCCGCATTGGTCTACTCAGACATACTGAACGCTGCACCAAAAGCAGAAGAACCCCTATTCAGAGCGCGACTTGGATGCCAATGATGATGCTTAATGACTGTGGTGACAAGTGTCATAACATTGAGTGATTCCAACGGCCTGCTGAAACCAAAGGGACTGTTCTTCATATGTGACCAAACTTGACACACAGTATAAGTCATGGGATTCTTTTCGTTTTTTCATGTCATATTAAAGCAGGGAATCACAGTTTCAAATTGACATATTGGTTGACCCACCAGTTTTGGAGATATGGCTTATAGAGTAATGGTTTACAGAAAACAGTGAGTTGAGAAAACAGGTTTGATAGGTTCACTTCTGTGGTCTCTAACATATACACCTAGCTACATGTTTAAGCATTTATTTACATTTTACATTTCAGACATGCTCTAGTTATGTGAAGACTACCTGTGCTATTAACTAATTTAGGATAAAAACTAAAAATAAAAAGGTTTTTCTCCTCTCCTGAACAGTTAGTCTTGCCCCATGACTGTCTCTGTATCAAAAAAGAATCACGTATGCTGTGTGGTGTTTCTACTGTTTATTTGGTACGGTTTCATGCATCCAAGTTTAGTCAATTCCTTCACTCATTTTTACGACCTGATGCACCATCTGTTGCTGTACATGTTGGGTTGTTATCAACAGTGATTAGACTGACATTTTCGTTTATACTTAAGTAAGCCTAACGGTGAACACAGGTTTCAGCTGTGCCGGATTCCACCATCAGTGGTTCTCAAACACTGGGTCGACCCATTTGTGGGTTGTGCACACATTTGTATGGGTCCCTTGATTTGGGGTTTCCTACATTTTGTGTTTAATTAATATTATTTCAAAACATTCCCAAAAAGCAAACATATATATATATATATATATATATATATATATATCCATAAATTAAAAAACTAATGTTTGAGTAGTAGTGAAAATAGACGATCTACAAGCTTGTAGATCTGCTATTTTCACTATAGTTTCTCCCGGGCGGGGAGACAACCAATTTCTCTTTTGGGTCACAGGCGAAAAATTTGGGAAACACTGCACTAGATGGGTGCGTCCTTAGGTATGAATAACACCCACGTAATGCAGTGTTGTTGTGGTCCGACATCACCTCCTCCGCTAGCCTGGGTAAACCCACTCCCCCTGCTGGACAACATTTCATTCTGCCAGGAGGGGTGAGTCTGGCATAATCGCCTGTGTGGCTGTTTAGCCGTGGGGCGGGAGAGTAGCGTTGACGGACAACCCCTTCAGCCAATCAGCGTATATCAAAACAAGAGGCGTCATCTAAACGCGTTCCGTTCCTACTTCCTCATTCCCATGTTTGTTGTTGTGAATGAGTCGAGGAGTTCACACGTCATCAACTGCTCAAATCGTTCCTGATTGGCCAACGTGCGCTGTCAATCACAGAGCCCTGAGCTCGGTCGCGGATTGGCTCGTACCAAAGCTGATACAATCTTAAGGACTTTGTATTACCATTTAGCCAGACTCACCCCTCCTGGCAGAATGAAATGTTGTCCAGCAGGGGGAGTGGGTTTACCCAGGCTACTCCTCCGCTGCCCCGGGAGGCTCAAGTCAGCAGGTACGCCTGACAGGAGAGCTCCCAGGCAGAGAGAGGTACAGACACCGATACCCATCTCTGGCACTTTGTTTGCAAACAATGTATACATTAGAGCAGTGGTTCCCAAACTTTTTCATGTCAAGGACCCCCAAATTGACACTAATTAGCCTGCGGACCCCCCCCCCCCCCCCATTTGAAAAGATATGCCAGGGACCCCCATAAGAGAAGGTTTTTACAGCTCTAGCAGTGACTCCCAACCCGTTTAAATTCAAGGACCCCCAGTTTGACATGCATTAGTCTACGGACCACCATTTAATGGCATTTCTATCTCTGGGACCCCCAATTTATATTGTAAAATCAATGCTAATTTAACTCTGAGAGTTACAAATGGGTCCATTTGGTTCCAATTTGTACACTCTCTGAGTTACAGACCCATAAGGGTCCATTTGGTTCCAAATTATGATTTAGCTGAGTCCCCCCTGGAACTCCCTCAAGTACCCCTGGGGGTCTTCGGACCCCACTTTGGGAAGCACTGCATTAGATGGTGCAACCAGCCTTTTTGGTTATGGAACTTTCTTGTCATGAAATCAGCATCTCAGACAACACTTGCTTAGCACACCAAAAAACTTCTTAATGTTTAGCTTTATATTGGAAATGTTTAGTTAGTGTGAAGTTGGTGTGAATTTCTTGGAGCCTGAGACAATGAACCGTCTTATTTGCCTCAGGGCAGAAAGAAATCCCTGCAGTCTTCACGATTCAATGACAGCGTGTATAGATAGTAACACTTGGGCAGTCTTGCTGTGTTCTCTGGAGGGAGCCGTATTGATTTTGGTTGCTCAAACTGTTGCAACAGAAGAAGGAGATGGAAATGGATTGAAAGCTGAATGAAAGCACCAGGAATGTCAGCGCTTGCGGCCAAGAACAGAAGGTATTGTGCAAAACTTGAAAACGTATATTGCTTTAATTGTAAATGTAGAAATGGCAGACAGGCAAGAGCAACAATGCAGGGAGTTCGGTTGCAGCTTGTGGATCTGCCATTTTTTATATATTATTTCACATTGAACGTTTTGAACTCAAATCTTAACTTCTGGGGGGGGGGGGGGGGGGGACTGGAACTACCCAGTTTCAGATGGGGGTCCGCAGCCAAATACAGATAATTCTGGGGGTCCTCGACATGAAAAAGGTTCAGCACCACTGACATCAGAAAACCTTTAGGATTTAGAAGACTTAAAAAAAAGAAATGGCCTCAGTCCTAAATGGGTCAAAAATGTCTTTGCTATTTTTGTCATTTACAGATGAGTGTTGGGTATAATAATATGCATGTCGTTTCTATCCAATGTCTCCATTTCATCCTATGTTGAGAGGACATCAGGACGTAAAGGCTGTGCACATCTGCAAGCAGAGCGACCGGGCCATTCAAACATAATCACTTAGTGTCAGTATGAAAAGACAAGAGAGAAAACAACAGGGGAGGGTAGCAAAGCTCCCCAAATTGGATTAATTTTTATTTGTTTTGTAAACCATCACCAACACCCCCTCCCAGCAGCCTGGCTGACCTCCAAAATTGGAACGTTAATTATGAATTGAGTGGGAAACACAATAATGTACCTATATTAAATTGTTTATAGGATCAATATGATATAACCCTATATATATGCAAAAAATTGAAAATAAGAAAAAGCTACTACTGTGGAAGGGTTATCATATTAATTTACTTTTATTGACGGAAGCTCTGATCATGAGTAATTAATCGACAAAGCGGTTTTGTCTTTACAGTTGCGCAAATTCATCCTAATATAAATATAAATCATCTAAGCATATATAGCTTGCTGCTTAGCAGAAATGGAAATAAGAAAATAAAGTGTGAAGATATTTTAAAATAATATTTTTGTGAGCGGAATAGCATTCCGAGATTGTGGAATATTGGTCTGGATACGCGAGACTAGGAAAGCAGTAACAGTGAACATTTAAGGACATTGTCGAGGTTTTTGCTCAATGCAAGCCTTGTTGAATGCCATTTAAAAGGGTGAGTACAAGACACGCATGCTTTGTCTTCTTACCAATAACAGCTATAGATACCGTATGTAAACCTCTCAGGTATAGTTGGTTGATGAGTTGATGAGTTGATTTGATTGACCACCTCTGTCCCCTTTACGTTACTGCATCAGAGCGCTATCCATGGTTCTGACAGTATGGTTCTGACAGTTTTGTCTTTGACCTCTCAATAGCCTAGCACAGCAGTAAAATCCAACAGTTTGTGTGTATGTGTGCGTGCGTGAACTTCTTAGTTCTTAACTAGTAACTAACAAGCAGGGCTAGGCCCATGCCAATGCAGACAGGATATTAAATATGAGCTGACCTGGATGGCTGGAGACAGTATGAATATCTGTGAGGTTATGGTGTAGATTTACTGTCTGTCAATACATGGTTCAGGTAAAGAGCACTACTGACATCTGGTGGCTGTAAGCTGCTGCTGCAGCCTACTGACAGCAGAGGGAAATAGTACAGTCATTTTTAGGTTGATGTGACCCTGAGTACAAGGTAAATGGCATAATTAATTATTTCTCTGAGAAGTACGATTAGGTTTATACCCTTCAGCTATGGGACGTTATCGGCTAGGTACGAAAATAAATCGTACCCCCCCCCCCCCCCCCATTTATTCCATAATGAAGCGGTTGAGCACAAAACCAATATTAACACAACATAAGCCCATGGATTATTCTGAATAATACATAGCTTGCCCAGCAGATTTGGCCGATTTTTGAGTAGTGCAACCACTCCTATAGACAGCTATGTGTGTCCCTGGGTCTGTCTGAGCACGAAAATAGCGTTTGTTCACCACCAAGTGTCACTGTTGCATAGCCTAACACACAGACACAGGCACACACAGGCCATGGAAGAGGGCTTGTACAGTACAGTACAGTACAGTACAGTACAGTACAGTACAGTACAGTACAGTACAGTACAGTACAGTACAGTACAGTACAGTACAGTACAGTACAGTACAGTACAGTACAGTACAGTACAGTACAGTACAGTACAGCACCACTCACTTCAGACGGGTCTGATTTTTTTTACGCTTTTTTCTTTTCACAAAAAATTGCCAAAGACGTCCCCAGACCTTTTCTCCTGGTGATTGCTACAGTATGCCATCTTTGCAAGCCCCCTCCATTTACCTCGGTTAAAAGCAGGATTTTCAAAGCCCCATACTGAAACATCCGATATTCGGATGTCATTTGTGACTTAAATGTAAAGGTAAACGGCGTGAGCTAATGTTAATGATAGCCGATCCTTACAATGAGTCTGCAGTGCAGGCTGGTACAGCGGAGTTGAAAATGACCGAGTCAGGAAATAAGGCTGGCTTAAGTACTGCTGTAACAGGCAAATCAATAACACATTTAACAGACATGAAATAACTTCTGCTCATTGACTTTGGTAATAGTTTCCAGCAATAGCATATCGTCACATGTACAGTAATTGTTAATACTTCTTTGTTGGTTCAATATTCATAAAACAGACCTTATTTTTTCTTCAATAGCTAATTAGAAGTAGCGAATTTCGCTAAATGTATAGTTGTATACACACTCAATTCTGTGCCCAAAAAAGGACAGAGTCAATACACCTTCATGGAGTTATCGTTTGTTTGTTTGTTTGTTTACTCACCACAGCAGTGGGTGCAGCTGCGATCACACAGTACAGGATGAGTGGAGGGATGAAGCTGGACTCCTCTGTACCCGGGTAGGGTTTCATCAGCTCCGCGTCGTTACAGAAGAACCCCTGCATGTGCACGCTGAACAGATCCGTGCACTCCATATAGTAGGCCAGCAGCACCGTGCCGGACATGATGACGAGCTGCAAGAAAACAGCATGGTGGATTAGTTAACTGAACTAAGTGCGCAAAAAGCATGGAATACGGATACATGTATATTACAGGAAACTCCCGTTAAACCTTCCAACAAACTCCCGAATTGTACCATCACACCTGTATATTACCGTATGTATATGCCTGCTAAACTTGAGGTGTACAGACAAATCTAGTGCCCATAATTGCCCGTTAACTCCTCTTTTCACGCAGTGGCATTATAATAAATTATAATACTTCTCGATTATTCAGTTAATCAAAAAACATTATCAATAGAATACTCACTAAGAAAATAATTGACAGTAGCCTCTATTGAGCATAGATAGAGCGAGGGTGGAGTGAGGAGTAAGAAAGGTGTGGAAAGGTGAGAAAAGGAGAGAGACAGAATGGGGTGTAAAGAGAGAGATGTGTCTATTTCTCTCTGTCTGTCTATCTCTCTCCCTCTTAACTCAAATCTTTGCTTCTGGGGGTCCCTGGAACAACACATTTGGAGATGGGGGTCGGCGGTAACCTGACACCGCCAGATTGGGCAGCAGAGAATACACTGGGTTCCCCCCCTCCTGCTCCCATTTAGAAGGCATTAAGAGAGATGTATGGGGGGAAATAATGATGAAAACAGAGATGTTGCGACAGAGGGAGGATATAGTTTTAGTTTGCACTAAGAGGCATCCTTTTGTCCCTCTACTGTATCTGAGCTAGAGTATGATGGAGCATACTGGCCTTAAACCATCAACTGAAACACTCTTCTCCTCCACTCCGCTATCTGTAGACTCTTGCTAAATGTATTATAATATTTAAAAATAAATGCTGTTTTCCCCCCCTCTGGTGATGACGTATGCATAACCACCCCATCCTAAATACTGCCTCCCCCCCACCCTCTTTACAGCACCAGCTGCAGGCCAAAGAAGTATTTTTTCTATGGTATCTGTAGTTCACTGATAATGAACCAACACTAGACTCAACTTTCAAGCTAGTGTCTGGGCTCTAATGATGCCAACCATCTGGCTGTACTCCAATCCAAACAATGCTGGTCCTTAAGAAATATCTCAAAACCTACTCGCTGGATTGCCATGTAATTTGCTGGAACAAAAACTAGGTCTGGGTACGATATCTTACAACATATTCCCAACAAATGGGCATATAAAGCTACTGATGACATCAGGGATCTTCATATCCGGTCCTGGACCGCTCGCTCGCCACGGGGGGAACCCCTGGGAGAGAGAGAGAGCCAGAGGAGCAAAGAGGAAATCCCATGGTGTCATTTGGGAAGGGCGCTACCTGCCTAATCGGCTGCTCTATCAACGCCGATGGACGGACAGCTGCATAGCCGCGCCCCACCTATAAAAGCCACACTCTGTTCTCTCACTCGCTCTGTAGCTCTCCCCTAGGCTGGTTAAGTGTGCGGTTCCGGGTAAGAGAAAGCTTAAAATACACCTTCAAATTCCCCATTATTTCCGACCTGTTAGTAACTGTGTTTCCCACTCTCCAGGCTCTGTAAGGCTAAATAGCTGAAAAATGGAACGCTGGCTCAAATGGCTGTGAGGCTCAAGGAGACCTCGGACATTGGAGCTGGAGAGAAACCCCACCAATGTATAGACAGCAAATATAAGTAACGTTGACAAACCTACTGTGGTGAAGCCAGGACGGTGAGATACCACGTAACTGTGACGCCGGCCCCCCCTTGTGGGCAAAAGACTGTACGAGAGGAGATAGGACTGGAGGACGTTGAATTAAAGACAACAGACTTTATTTAATTTATAGAACAGAAGGAACCTAAGTTAACTCGCTCACCTTCAGCCGGCCGCCCTCCTCGTCAGCCCCCCATGTCTGTCTAAAAAAACTGAACGAAACTGATTTGTGCATTTGACAATTTCTGTTTAAATAAAAACTATTTTGGTTCAGCAACATCGACAACTGCCTCCTGTGTCGAGCATCAGTCCCCACAATAGGTATAAAAAGGGACACAGGCACAGACGGATACAGAGATCTCCTTATATGGGCATAAAAATGGACACCGACGGGTACAGCAGGTACAGTATAGCATAACAGAGTGGTGCATGCGATCCCAACTTGCACTGTTACCGTCATTTATTGTTACCGATTAGCTTTGGTTCCTGGTAGTCTACTTATATTAATATCGTTATGAGATTATCTGGGATTTTGGATATTCATTATTGTAATGTCCATTTTATGTTTTGTTCTCCTGATTTGATTTTATATCAATACTGTACATCTAGCGCACTTGTGCGCGGAATTTACTGTGCGCATAGAGAACGTTTGGAAAGATCCAATGATACCGACCAGCTACACAAGACGTATGGATAAAAGAAAATATCGGTTCTATTTTTTGACGTACGTATGCGCCTCCACGGACGTACATTGTCTCCCAAATGGAGACAGTGGAGCAAATCTGCGCACGCACACAGATCTGGTCTAGCCAAGAGAGTTTCGCACGTGCATTTTCGTGGACTGCGCATACATCACACGCACGTTCGGTGTAGCTCGGCCGTCAGTCAGCTATAAGCCGACTGATAAGATACAGCAAATCCTGTATTCTGTTATGAAGTTAATTGCATTCACCTGCTTGAATGAGGTCCATGATTTTCTTGGATATAAGTGAAACTAGATTAATAAGAGCTAAGGTGGGGATTTCAATTTGCTCTCACACTCCCCAGGGAAACACGAAGTAGCGAAAACTGACCCAAAAGAAAAAAGGGACATCAGAAGCAATATTGAATTAATCAAAAGTCCTCACTGATACAGTAGATCTTAATGGCCAGCTTTGTACTTTTCAATTTCAATTGATAATCAAGCAAACCAATTAAGAGAATACCAGATCTCCAAATGAAGTGTTTAGGTCTCCCTAGTTCCTAACAATAACCTGTGAGTGTGAAGTGTTATTGATAAGAGCGTCAGGAAGTCCACCTATTCACATCCATTGTCTATTTATTTAATTTCAAAGTGTGTTCCTAGAATGATCAAAGTAGTACACACACACAGACACACACACACACACTTACTTTGAAATAAAAAGAGGTTGCCTTTCTGCATTGCTCCAACTTATTTTGCATAGTCTGTGATGCTCTGAAATAGAACCGAGCTCTGGAGACAGGTCACTGGAGGCCTCCATCCAAACAACTGATGTTTTTGGTGACGTAACCATCTGACACTGTGTGTCAGTGCCTCACTGCCTGCCGTGTGATTGCAGTTGACTTCAGATTCTAAAACGGTTAGTCCCAATCCCTTGATTCTGATTGGCTACACCTTCAATCAGATATATCAATCCCAGGTGCGTTAGTGATACAGCATATCTGTAGCTGAACTCGACAAGGGGGGGACTTGATTTTCTTACAAACCCTGGCCTGTGCAGGCCATTATACACCTCCCTGTCATTATAAAATACAAGGTAACCCCACACCGCTTGTGGCTTATTGCTTTAATATTAAACCAGCAGTAACAGTATTGCCACTCCCAGTGGACCAGGGCTAGAAACCACTGGCATGGTAGTTACCGTCCATGTTGCCACAACGAAGCCATGATCTCCGCAAATGTTGTTCCAAAGAAGTGGGTGATCCTCCTACCTTGCTCCTACCGCATTTGTAAGCTGATCTGGAGTGACGACTAAAGTAAATGTAATCAGCCTGAGGCCGATTGTACAAGATTCTTAAAAAAACCAAACATATAAATAGCAGATGTACAATCTCACAGCAAGGCATGAAGTGATGTGCTTTGAGCTTGTAGATCTGCTATTTTCTTTTATAGCCAATACAAAAATCTAAAATTACAGATTTCTTTTAACATCTGTGTCATTTTAGATCTTACATGTTTTGAATATGTCATGTTTGCCCATAACATAATGTGGTTAAAGTCCTGGTACGTAGATGGGCAGAACCATGTGTCCCCTTATTTCTGCTGTAAGAGCTTCATCTCTCCTCTTCTATGCTGCCTCCCCGTCAGCTTTATTGCTCAATAAATAAAATGCAGTGTAGGGTTCTGTCAAAGCACATCGAGAATAGCAAAGAGACAATGCAAACACACACTTGACAGATATGCACACATTGCACAGCAGTGCAGCAGTTCTTACAACTGCCTTCAGTCAGTGCCTTGATATTATTAGGCTCTGACAAAACAAAACTCCTAAATTATTCTATCAAGAATGATTAAAAATCCATTCCAGTTCTGTGTGTAAAATGAGGTACAATTTTGACAAACATTTCACCCTTTATGGCAAAAAAGCTGCCCCAAAAAATATATATTTCTAAAAGAAACTGAGGTAATATTGTGATTCTTCTTCAGAGTGGGCAGCCCATTCCAACTGGCATGCTTTCCCTTAAATACATTAGGAAAGCTGAGAGGGAGAGAATGTAGGACAGACAAGTAGTTGGAAAGCCAAGCGGCAGAAAGTGTCACAAAGACAGACTGAAGGAAAGCTGATAAGGAGACAATGTTGGAGAGACAGATGGTAGGAAAGCTGTGGCAGAACGTTAGGAGAAACAGACTCTAGGAAAGCTGAGAGGGAGAAAGTGTAGAGCAGTCGTTCTCAAAGTGGTGTCTGACTATTATTAGAATATTTTCGAAACATTTTAAGTTAACCACACAAATCTTCTTAGATGGGGCTTCTCCTCGACCAAATACATATTCATTTGGAGATCCTTGACATGAAAATGTTTGAGAACCACATTTTCAGTAGAGAAACAGGAGAGACGGTTCTAGTGTGATCTGACCCCTGGAGACCTGCACAGTACCATTAACATACTGTACAGGCCATCTGTGATTCTAATGCAGCAATTGTGCAGTACTGGTACTGCCCACATGGGGGGAGTCATGTCACACTAACAAAAAGGACACAGCAGTGCTGACTAACAGAACAGGCAGCAGCCAGAGAGGGGTGAGGTTGTGAACACAACCTACTGCTGAATATAACAAATCCCAAACATGCTTCAAACGTATCCAGGAAAAGTGGGAAACTTAACTGAAGAACTCCATTTGAATTAGGATGCATCTGAACTGTAATAGGGATTTTCAAATAGTAAAAATCACCAGGAAGATGACATATTTCTACTTAGTTTGCGCTTGTTTATGTGCTTTGGAACATCAATTTCTGATCAACAAAGCAATTATTGAAGATATGTTGGCCAATATTTGGCAATGAGTATGAATTAAATGGGGGACTAAAGCATGTCAAACTGGGGGGTCCTTGAAATTAAATGGGTTGATAATCACTGCTAGAGCCGTATAAAACAATAAATGTTCTTATGGGGGTCCCTGGCATATCTTAAGTAGTATCATTTTGGGGGTCCTTGACATGAAAACGTTTGGGAACCACTGCTTTAGTAGCAGACCCTCCAGATAAATGTGTTTATGCAATCGCAAATAATTACCGCATACAGTATCAGTAGAATGGCACAGATTATACAGGGATAATTTTATTTTAGTTGTTTTTCAAAAAGGGTGACAGAATTGGTGACAGAATTGCGCAAACTATACACACATCACAACTTCCCGCAATTTCACAGCATAAAAACCTGCATATTTCATTGCAAAATCAAAGATTTTACCCTGCATAATCAAGGATTTTATTTTGCCCCGCGTTTGTCTGGAGGGTCTACTTTAGACAGTACAATCATGTAGATTTTCATCAATAACAATGTCAATGCCAAAAAGTCAATTAACCTCTACCAACGTGTTGTCATGTTTTGCTTTAATGTGTTTTTAATGACTCATTTGTAGGGAGCAGGTCACAACTGTTAACACACAGGACGGGAAGCCCTTTTGGTGTTTTAAGCATTTATGTTATACTTTGGCTATTTTAGAAAAATCTCGAAAATGTGGTGCAAATCTTTGAATATATATTCTTTCAGAGCGAATGTTTTTAACTCAAACCTTTGCTTCTGGGAGCATCCCTGGAACAACATATATTGAGATGGGGGGGGGGGGGGGTTCGCGGCCAAATACAGATAATTCTGGGGGTCCTTGACATGAAAAAGGTTGAGCACCACTGACATACAAACATAGGTTTTTCATAAAACTTTTAGGATTTACAAGACATTTTTTGTAGAGTCGGCCTCAGGTCTAAATGGGTTTAACCCACTCTAAAAGGCTGTGTGTGAATTAGATTGCTCGGGGGGAGAAAAGGGCAGCACGGCCAGTAGAAGACAGACAAGGCAGGAGACTCTAGTTAACAAGTGTGGGGAGGAAGGAAATCTGGCAACCGCAGCCATCGACAGATGGCTGAGAGAAGTCCAGGTGAGAAAGAGACTGTACATGTACTGTACTGTATGTACCGTACGTGCGCACTCGTGCATGCGCACGAGCGTGTGTGGTGGTAGCATACATACAGGTCTACTTAGACTGCTTCTAGCATAGGACTAAGATAACAGGAGATAATAGGTGGTTTTTAAACCATAAATAAATAAATAAACTAATACATAACTAAATAAATAACAGATAAACAACGCTAAGATCCTGACACTTTCGCTGTCTTTAGAACAAATCGCTCGGTATACAAGGCGCCCGTTTTTGCAGGCGACAGAGGACCAAACAACATGTCATGGTTTTCACTGATAACAAGCTCCGTTGAAAAGCTGCGGTTCCAAATTATCTGGGTAAGATGGGGAGAATCATGCTCAGAAAAATAACTCGGCAGAAAGAAATACTGCAATAGAGCACCGAAGTCTGACGTCACTTTCAGTAGAGGGCGTCTGTCCCCAGGTTCATGTATTTTTTTAGTTGCATTGTAATCCCCATAGGGGGGATTTTAGATCGCTTCATATAAGAACTGTGTTTTTTTGTCATCCCGGCCGCTTCACTCATATGGATATGAAGAATCAACTGACTGAGAGAAAACGTGAATGTTACTGCTACTGAATTAGTTACATTTTCGCTAGAAGCAGACTGTATCATATATGAGTGACTGACTGTTGCAAACAATACAGAGACACCTCCCTGACAATAACGCCGAGACAGCTTGTTTATTTTTGGACCACAACGCTTATAGTAGACGATATTAAGATCACCCCCAATTAGGGGTTCAGCATCTTGCTCAAGGACACTTCCACACCAACTCTGGGGAGCCCCAGATCAAACTGGGAATCTTCCCATTGTCCACTCCACTGGCCACTGAACAAATGGGATCTGATGGCAATTCCGACGGAGCATTAGTCCGACATGCAGGAACAACTAGCGCTCGAACATGCGCTGCTCCCATGCTTGCGGTTATGGTTAGGTTAGAGTCTGAGGTAGGTTGTCGGTCTAATGACTGTCGGACCAATAATAGTGTCGGAACTATAAAGCCTGTACCCGAACCAATATGCAATGTTCATGGTGAGTTTCCCCTGGTAGTATTGTGTGCTAGTATACCTAGAAGATTAATAGAAATTAGTAGACAGGTAGTTAAAGCCACCACAACTGTGATTTATTCTTGCAACACAGGACTTGCACCCAAAACAATAAACCAGATTGTCTTGCTCTTTTCCTAACCCAGGGAATTGTCTCCGTGCATGCATTCAGAAACGGCAAGACAGGAGTGGAGGCCTAAGTGAGGGTGGGTGGAGACGGGAGTATTGAGGTGAAACACAGGTCTCCAGCTGGGAATAAAATCAGGACTGTTGCCATTAGAGTACAGTATTGTGACCAGTCTGAGGTGCCCTGATAATGTGGGTTTAAAATTAGCCCATGGCCTGCGTCACCTGGGGGATCAGGGACATCGTCTCAATCCCCATTGTCTCTGTCCCATCTCCCTCCACAATACTGTCAAATACAAATGAGAAACATTAGAAGAACTATCTGAAAAGCCGGGCCGTCTGATGGAGGGGAAAGGAAATAACGTGTTCCTTCCTCGCGCTACGTCCAACTGGGGGAAAAAAACCCTGCCAGGTGAAAAGAAGCGGCTTGGACTCCTCCCTCATGCATTGAAGGAAGCATGAGGTCAGTCCGTTGCTCTCCCCAGGTTGGCAGAGCGAGTGTAGAGCCCAGGATTACATTAGATAATTGACACTGAAAATGGGTTACAAAATCGTGGGATAATTAAATAAATAAAAAACAGCTTAAAGCTACGTTGCCTCGAGTCGGCAGTGCTCCAAGAAAAAATAAAATAAAGTTAAGATGAGAGAAGATAAATCCCTGTGGCTGACTGTGGGAATCGCCGACACTCATGATTGGCATAAGATTTGTTTGCTTCCTCGGGGCCTCGTAAAGGTGACAGCTTCTTTGAATGAAGCTCAGAACACGGTAGCTTTAACTGGTCTCCGCGCTCACTATATGTGCCGGTGTGACTGGCTTCCCCTTTTTCGTGCACATGCTGCAGAAGGCCTCTTAGATTAATGGCACGTAGAAGATGGGAGAAAGCGCACGGCGTAGGTTGTCTTACGTATGAGGTGCTAGAGGGGAATTTAATGACACAAAAAGAGAAACTGCAAACGCCGGCTCTACGTGCAAGTGATAATCCTTTTTTATTTCGAGAGTGATGTTTCGCCCACAGCCTTCATCTGCACCGTAGATGAACGATACTGACATTATTCCTTTGAATAATCTCAGAGTGGAGGTTGAGGATGTAGCCAGAGTTTCTCCACACAATTTCACTCCAATCTGCCTCTTCCTTCCAATATGCTGCTCTCCCGTTCATTTCATATTTCCTCATCTTACCGTCTCATTACATTCTTCTCCCCAGAGGTTCTGTTGATTGGGAAAACTACAGACATGAGGAATTTAGGCAAAACCAAAACAATCCGACTACTATAAAAACAGCTTTAGACATGACTTCCATAAGCCCCCCCCCCCCCCCCCCCCAGACAGTTCTGGAATAAATTGAATCACTTTCTCAATAAATAAAAACAATATGAGCTCCGTAAAACAGCTCAAAATTAATAATGAAATCATCTCTGATCCCCCACACATTTCTCAAGCCTTTAACAACCATTTCTCCTCAATCTGTACTAGTTCCCATGATACAAACTCATATAATACGGCTGGTTCCCCAACTACTGACACTTTTCCTTTTTTTTCCTTTTTCAATGAAATCCTGCCCGTGGATGTCTATCATGGCGTTTGTGAGCTGAAGGAAAGCTGTGTTGCGGATGGACTTGAAGCCAAGTATGTGGAACCTGCTGCTCACATACTAATGCACATCCCTTTTAAGTATCACCTATTCAGCCTGTTAAGTCTACCTGCCCATTCCCATCAATATGGAAATGTGCGTTCCCATTTTTAAAAGCGGGGACCGAACCGATCCTAACAACTATTGACCCATTTCAATTATTTTCACCAACGCAAGAATCTTTATAAAAACGTCTTTAATCAGCTCTCACAGCTTATTTGAGTCTCTTCGATATATTGCTTACACTCACTATAGTTAGTTGAATTAACACGTCCTAGGAATTTGATTCTGATGCATCATTCAACCGTGAAAAACATCAACTGTAAGCAGCAGACACTGCATTACATGAAAAGCACATCATGTATGCAGCCCTACTGTAGCTGTACTGCACGCATACAGCTGCTCCAATTAGGAGGCTTCGATTTAGTCACCTGACAACACTGTGCCTTAACCCTCTTCTGTTTCTGACAGTAAGAGCAAGGCAGAGTGTGAATGAGAGACAGTAAGAGGGGGGGGGGGGGGGTGACAATAAAGGTGGAGGCAGAAATAGCTAAACAGGGATGCAAAGGAGAGAGAGACAGAGAGAGAGAGATGTGAAACAGGGAGAAAGCGGGTGCAAATGACAGCATGAGAAACTGTGTCACACTCAAGATGTGCAGCAGGGAATAATGTCAAGACATGTGACATGTGGGGAGGAGAGAAAGAGAGTGAGTGAGGGACAGAGAGAGATGGAGATAGAGTTGATAGAGCGAAAGAATCAAAGTGGGAGGAAAAAGTGATCTTGAGCTTGTTTTGTGAAAGACAGTATAAAAGGAATAGATTCCATATTAACTTGCCATTTATAATTTATTGCTACAATTTACAATACAATGTTTATCTCCCAGCTGTGCTTTGTGTAAGTCTAATTATACTTAATTGAAAGACCCATTTGACAAATGTTGCTCAACAAATCACTTCTTTCGATTGAATAATATGTTCATAATTCAATCTGTGAAGGCATAATGCCAATGGCAGCTAATGATCCCTTCAAGACCAATAGTTGGTATCCAGCCAAAGTACTGTAGTTGCGGAGCTTTATCAATGATTAACCCGATTATGTCACGAAGCCTTAATTATTATTTTCTTGTGAAGGAATTAACCATTTAGCCCTTGTACAACAGTGCTGTGCAAAAAAACAGCCAAGCAACAAGCTCACAACATGTCGACGTGTTGCAGTAGATAGCTGATGGTAGTATATATGCCTACATACCATATCTAAAGCTGACCCGAGTTTGAAAACAGGCTTTTAACCGGTCAAAACCGGGTGTCTTAGACCTGAGCTAGATTCCACAAAATGTCTTCTAAATCATGACAGTTTTCTGAAAAACGTTGAAAAATGTTTCTATGTCAGTGGTTCTCAAAATTGTCAAGGAGCCCCAGAATTATATGAATTTGGCCGCCGACCCCCCATTTTTGCTTGAAATTCAGTATCGTCTGCTTTAAATTCTTGCTTCCCTCGCTCACAAGTTGCAGTGGAAATGATCCATCCAGCTGGCGGAAGATTTTAAGCTTCTTTCAGCTTTGGTGTCAAACAGATAATTTGAAAGCACTTTGGCTGAGAAAGTCACTGTTGTGCGATGAAAGATTTGTGTGTCATTTGAGCTTCTTCCTAAAGTATTTTATTTATCTTTTTATTTTAGTTACTTGCCGTTGTGTTATCATTTATTACAGCTTGTTGTTCAGCATCCACTTTTTGAAGGTAGAGTTGTCTTATTCAAAATGTGTCTCGTCACCCATTTTGGCCTGAGGCAGATTCTAAAAACGCCTTATAAATCCTAACCTAAGTTTTCTGAAAAACTTCAAATATTTATATAGTAGCATCAAACATTTTGAATACTGTACATACTGTACAGAAACCCAAGAGGGGTTCCCGTCCAGAATGGGTTAATCTTTTGTTTTGAGCCCTGTGACTTTAGGTTTTATTTTTCTCTCAACTTTATAGGTTTCAAATACATTTAATTTTATTATGTAATGTATAGTTATCAATGCTTTATTGCTCTCAGGGTTGATAGTAAATCAAGCTTGATATAAAAACATTTTACATACTTTATTTATATTTATTAATGAATGAAAGTTTACCCCAAAGTATTTTATAGTGACTGAGGGACGTAGTGTAGTGAGGTGACGTGCCAACCCTCAAAACCCTGGCAGTCATTTTGGGCCTGTGCAGGGCTCGAATGAGAGAAATCCATCGGAATTACCCTATAGTTAAAGTGAAATTCAATTTAACAATTTCCATTGTCCAAACAGAAAAAATCCTATTTTGATTAAAAAATAGATCTATCTACCCAGGCCGGCCTAGCAGTCCGGGCACCTAGGCTGGTAATCCAGCCTGACAGCATGTTGGGGGTTCGAGTCCCGATCCCGACGACCTTTGCTGCGCGTCTTCCCCCTTTCTCACTCCCCGTTTCCCATCAACCTACTGTATATCTGGCCCGGACGGTTAGCTCAACCGTCTGGGCACCTATAGGCTGCCAAGCCAGCCGGACAGCGTGCCGCGTGCCCCCCCCCCCCCCCCTTTCCTGTCTGACTACTGTTCTCTATCAATAAAGGCATCAAAAGCCCCCAAAAACAATCTTAAAAAAAAAAAAGGAAAACCTACTGTACTGTATACTGATAGTATATCTATCAAAGGCAAAAAGCCCCAAAAATATCTTAAAAATAAATACTTTTTCAGTTTACACTTCCCGTGTAAACTGCTTAGCCTTGCAGCCGAGAATTCAACACAGAGAATCCAGCACAGATGGTTTGCGAAGGACGGGGAGCACTTGTTTCCCCTCCAAGCACCGCCAAAAGCCCCTCGGTAACTCGCCGTCCTACACGGGCTGTGCTTAGAAGCGCCACATAGCCGGGGGCTTGTAAGGAAAACAAGCGTGATTGATATAAACCGTCTGCTAAACGGAAACCAGCCAATCAGAATCCAGGAAAGGGACTAGCCATTTTAGAATTCGTTCTCAACCACACTCCTCGGGACCAAGACTACTCATTTTGCGTTCTGCCATAATTCGATTCATCCAGTATCACATGTCCAAATTAGACAGCTACTAACGGGTCCATTTGGTTTCCTTTTACACTCTCAAGAGTTCAATTATTGTTAAACATCTGCATTACTTAATTTAAAATAAATCTACACAATTGGAGAATGTAGAAGAATTGTCATTTTGATCAAAGTTTGCCGGTTATCTCCTACCAACATTCAATACAGCATGGTAATGTGGACATATTCTTTAGATTTGGGTCTGAGATGCTAAATCTCACGGTGGTCCGTGGCTCAATTACAGAATATATAATGGGCCTTGATATAAAAAGGGTTGAAAACCAGTGAGCTAAAACAATCGTTTTGTTTTTACCATCTTTCCACAGCTGTACGTCAAGAATTGTGCATACAGTACATTGGCAGTCATCCAAAACGCTCAAGGCATTATGCAAATCCCAGCAGCAGTGATTGTGGCAATACATCATCGGTATGCTAAAGCCAGAGTTATACTTAGTTACGCACAGGCGTCACGCACCGAAAATAGCCAGAGTTTAGTAAGCTCACAACGTGACACGCTGCGACGCGTCATGAGCTTGTACATCTGCCATTTTCGGCACACAACTTAACCCATTTTGGGCGGGAACCCCTATGTTATGCTTTAGCTATTGAAAAATAGCAGATCTACAAGCTCATAGCGCGCCACCGAGTGGCGCGCTACGAGCTTGTAGGTCTGCTATTATTTTTTTTATCGAAGAACGACTGACATAGAAACATAGCTTTTTCAGAAAACGGTCATTTTCAAACAGACATTTTTAGAATCTGATCTCAGGTCAAAATGGTCACAGTCCTAGAGAAATAAAACACTTCTACTACACTACTCTAGCAATTACAGCCTGTGTATGCAATTAATACTTGGCAGCAGTGCCCCCTTAGTGGCTGTCCTGTCTTATTACAAGCTCGTAGCACGCCAGCTTGTAGGTCTGTTATTTTTGAAAAATCGAAGAACCACTGACATAGAAACATAGCTTTTTCAGAAAACTGTCAGGATGTAGAAGACATTTTTAGAATCTGATCTCAGGTCAAAATGGGTTAAGTATAAATCAGGCTCAACTGATCATCAATGCAGCAGCAGCATAATCAGCATGATGTCCTGACAGAAACATCTAGTGGATCTGTACAGTCTGTACAAAACCTGGCATCTTTGATGTCATTTCCAGGTATCTTATTATAGTCAATTGCAACGAATAAATCGTGAGGGTTGACTTTCTTCACCTGGAGAGTGAAAAAAAAAAAAACAATGGTAGGAATTTGCTGTGTAGATTCCTCAACAAAATACTGAGAGACAAGAGGAGAGCTGAGAAGGAGAGTGTGTAGGAACAGCAGGAAGTTATTAGTGGGAATACAGTGTTGAGAGAATCTCTACACTGTATTCCCTCTCAGCTTTCCTACTGTCTATCTCTCCGAGAGATGAGGGTTCTCCGAGAGATAGACAAGCTCACAACGTGTCGCAGAAGCGACGCCTTGTCCCGATCCCGACGACCTTTGCTGCGTGCCCATCTCTCTCCCCCTTTCCTGTCAAACTACTGTTAATCAATAAAGGCAAAAAGCCCCCCCAAAAAAGCGTTAAAAAAAACAAGCAGAATTACATTACGTTCAGTTCACATTCACCCAAAATATGAACGGATTCGTGAAGGTTCATTGAACGTGTTCAGGGACAGCCCTGAGGAAAGCTGAGAGGGAATACAGTGTAGGAGAGACAGACAGTAGGAAAGCTGAGAGGGAATACAGTGTAGGAGAGACAGACAATAGGAAAGCTGAGAGGGAATACAGTGTAGGAGAGACAGACAGTAGGAAAGCTGAGAGGGAATACAGTGTAGGAGAGACAGACAGTAGGAAAGCTGAGAGGGAATACAGTGTAGGAGAGACAGACAGTAGGAAAGCTGAGAGGGAATACAGTGTAGGAGAGACACAGTAGGAAAGCTGAGAGGGAATACAGTGTAGGAGAGACAGACAATAGGAAAGCTGAGAGGGAATACAGTGTAGGAGAGACAGACAATAGGAAAGCTGAGAGGGAATACAGTGTAGGAGAGACAGACAATAGGAAAGCTGAGAGGGAATACAGTGTAGGAGAGACAGACAGTAGGAAAGCTGAGAGGGAATACAGTGTAGGAGAGACAGACAATAGGAAAGCTGAGAGGGAATACAGTGTAGGAGAGACAGACAATAGGAAAGCTGAGAGGGAATACAGTGTAGGAGAGACAGACAGTAGGAAAGCTGAGAGGGAATACAGTGTAGGAGAGACAGACAGTAGGAAAGCTGAGAGGGAATACAGTGTAGGAGAGACAGACAGTAGGAAAGCTGAGAGGGAATACAGTGTAGGAGAGACAGACAGTAGGAAAGCTCAAGAATCAAGAGGGTTTACTTGCCAATCAATACAGATATACAAGCAGTTAAATGTTAGTGTGTCATGTCCGGGAAGACTGTGCTAACAGCAACAATAGAATATACACAAGAAAGACATAATACTAATACTGGATTGTAAATAAATTAAAACATGAAATATAAGATAACAATTTTGCTGAAATAAGATTGTCCTAGCCTAGCCTAATCTCATATTAAGCCAATGCTGTTTTTGCCAATCCCTTCATGACAGCCCCAGGCTTTGTTTGATTTATTGATTTTTCACCAATCAATAAGTGGGCGTGTTGCGGGACGTAACTTGTGTGCCAAAGACATGACAAATATTAATAATGTACATCTGCCTGCACGGTAATCAACCCAAAGTACATAGCATTTACATCTAATGAGGTGAGGCTGTCAGGAGAAAGCTGTATAATTACATACAGCATACTCTATCTGTGTGGAGCAAGTGTCTTATAAAGACACTTGTCAGAGAGAGAGAGAGAGAATTTGAGAGAAAGGAGGGCATTGAGAGGGGGGAGACAGACAGACAGACAGGCAGACAGACAGGTAATGCTCTGTGGTGCTTCTTCTGATTTAATTACCATATCAACTCAGTCTTTAATCACACAAATGTCTCAGGATGCCTTGCATCGCACACACGCACACACACACATGTTCCGCTTTCCACGCCTTTGAACACTCTTGACAGACACAGTTGGTGTATAATTCACCAGTTGAGGTCAGTGGCTACGATTCTTTCACATTGGAGCACGAATGCACGCACAACCTCACCCTCTCTCTAAAGTACCTGTATAATTTTCTCGTGTGGTTCATTGGTATATAAGAAATATAAAATTATAAAGAAAAAAACACGTCGTTGAGATTTTGTTGTTGAAAATGTGCTTTCTTTTTCTTTGTTGCTCTTTAAATTTAAGTCATGAAAGGTGCTATGCTATATAAATAAAGTTGTATTAATATTAAAAGCTGCTTCTCTATTATTCAATTAACCTACATACATGAGCAATAATAAGTTGGTAGATATCGGTTTAACTTTTGATACATTTTCGGTTAATTGCCCTACTCACGCACACATGCATAAGTGCTCACCTCGACGAAGATGAAACATGGGATGATAGAGTAGCTTCGCAGGGTGTTGTCGAACGCCATCTTGCCTCCTGTAGGGAGACACTCTCCTCTCCGGATTCAGGGCAGATCAGTCTATGGAAACAGTGAAGAATCACAAGTTAACCCCATTAGTCACATGAACCCTGACGTCCCCATTTTGTCCATACCATTATAGGTGATGGTTCTCAAAAATAGCCTATAGCCTTAGTAGAGGATGACGCCTACTGATTTTGACCTCATGGCATCATGTCTAGCGCCACCCTTAGTCCAAAATAGTAAATATTCTGTTTTTGCATTGCACTATTATGGTACTTACGGTTCTGTCACTCTATTGGTGTGTTCTATGGTACTTCCCACTACCCAGCAGGCTTTGCACTATGCGCGGGCTTTAGCAGACAGTCTATTATGTGAATCAATGGCAGTGGACAGGTTGTTATTTTGTACTACGTTCAACTAACTAAAGTTTCATACAACAAAGAAGAAGGTTGTCGTTTTTTACTTATCAAAATCTCCACTTTTCCTGCACTCAAGTGCAAACGGCCTCAATAAGGCCGTTTTCCATTACAGTTGTTCACCACAGTCACACTTCCTGGAGAATGAATAACCATTTCACCCCATGACCTTTACTTTATCGCAACCCTCGGGCAAAAATATCAACATCACAGACCAGATTGCTCAATCACATACTAGGCAGATTGCAGCTCATTTCCGTGAGCCCATGGACTTCTTCTATCCTGGTATCAGCGTCCATGGGCCAAAATGTCCCTTTGAGTGCAAGGACCAGCAAAGCCTCTAGGGGCTGCTATGAGCCATGGCTTTTGGTTTCCATGCCGTTTCAGACGACAGGGGACTATTGTCGCAGGCGTTCTAGCTTGGATCAGCGGTTAGTAACAGTATACTATAATACTTAATTGTCTCAATTCAATCTATCAGTTATACTGACATGGTTATGTTTTCAACCATGTTGGTCTGTTTAAGCCCATCTAATTGTTATAGCCGTGAACAACATGTTTTATGAATATGATTATTTTAATTCGGTTTTTATCCTAGCCCCTTACAGCTCTCATGTCGGAGGCTCTGTTTTAATTTGTTTTCATCCCGTTCACCCACAAGAGGCTTAATGTCTCAAGGCCGTTACAAATGTAAATAATAAACTGTTCTTAATAAACTGGCTGGTTAAATTACAACACATTGCATTAGTGTGGTTAAACAATGAAAGCTAACAAACTGCATCGCCACAACTTAACGGGACAGTCATTTCGATTGGTTCAGTCAAAGTGAAACCACATGGAATGAACATTCAATGTCAGAAGCTACATCGGCCAGTTCCGCTGGGTTTCTGACCATTCCCACACGCCCACAATGATTTCATCCCATTCCGTATATTTTTGACAGCCCCGCTCCTGCCTGCAGCAAAGTTGAACTACCATCTGCAATATTTCCATTGGGACCCATGCACTTACGAACAGAAACACTGAATGAGAAGAGAGAGAGAGAGAGAGAGAGAGAGAGAGAGAGAGAGAGAGAGAGAGAGAGAGAGGGAGGGGAGAGAGAGAGGCAATTAGCCCTTCACCAAAACCCATCCCAAAAAGCGATTGTCCAATGCCAATCAAAATAGTTTAGCTATGCAGGTCAAGCTTTCACCACCTCATAGCTATTATTTTGCACGGCTGTGTTGTTGAACATTTACACGGCTTCGTCGAGAAAGTTACATGACTGACCAACCCAGGTGATGGCAATAATAATACTAATGACCGTAGTCTTACCGTGCAACATGAAAACTCCTGTCAGGTGGTCGTTAAAAGTGGATCTCTCCATCTCCAGTGGTAATTTCCTCGTATTTCTAGTTGATTTAAATAATGTCATGCAAATTTCTCCAGTGCATAGCCTACTGCAGGCCTGGTTGACTAGATTTGGAAGACATTTTTATGCTTGCTACTGAAATGATCGATTATTTATGTGGAGAAATCCCGTCATTTAACATGCAAGGACAGCTTGCCCCGTCTCCTCGCTGCTAACGTGTCTATTGGCCAAGGGCGGGTTGGGGAGGGGCTAATTACAGCACTACGGACAGCGACAGTGGGCTCAGCTTACTGCTCATCAGTAGGTAATTCATAAATAGATGGATATACCTGTACTTGTCGATAACAACATTTAGAAAAATAAGTTCTCCTCCAGATTTTCACAGTACCATTATTAAGAAATGTGTCCACTCCAAATGTCAGACCTGCTTTTCTATTGTAATCGATAGTTTTGTTGACCGGACATTCCCACCCGCAGAAGCTTTAAAATAATGCCCCCTCCTGCGATATCTGCTTTGCGTCTGTTGGAAAATGTTCTCATTTTCTTTTTACTCCATGAACTGCAAACGTGAAAGCCTGCATCAACGAGAGTTTTACCTACCTCACTTTTAGCTGTAACTGTATTCCCTCTCGGATCCCAGATTCCCAATCCTAATGCAGGGCTCTACTTTTGAGCACACCGGCATGGTAATAATGATAGTAGAGATGGAAACACAATAATGACAGCATGTCACATAATTGCAACAACATCCCGTTTCGATTCTGACTGGAGACCTGTGTGTTAACAAACATTATAGGTAGTTTCGAGGAAGCAATCCGATTGGTTGAAATAGCTTTCTAGCCATGCTTAAACCACGATAATGGCACCGCCATGGCTAATCAAAACAAAGAATTCAGCCCTGCTTTTCTCTCAGACCACAGCAGACTCGGTGGCTGGGCTAGCTAGTTTCTTGGGACACTTCTGCGATACCTTTCGGAACTACCTACGGCACCGCAGGCGTGCATTAATGGCGATAAAGAACAGCCTTTCGTATAATATTGCTTAAGTCACAGTCCTAGAGCAACACTTCTACTACACTACTCTAGCAATTACAGCCTGTGTATGCAATTAATGCTCGGCAGCAGTGCCCCCTTAGTGGCTGTCCTGTCTTATTAAATATTCAAACCAGGCTAATCAAACTGAATGTAACATTTAATTGATCAGTCTCGCAAGGCATTCACTCAGTAGAATGCAATGCTTTTAGTGTTAAAAAGGGAGATAGTGCAGATAAGTCAGACTGTTACTCTGCACATAGCCCGAGCTAATGTATTAGGTTTCTGGTCTAGAGGGGCGATCTGTCAGTCACCCCCGGCCCCTCCTCTCCCCCCCAGTGGAACGCTACATCATTTGGAGTGACGCTCACCCGGAAGGGTTGACTCCCACTTCTAGACCAGAGCGGCCAATGCGTTCCGCCGGGCTTTCATTTTTTGCGCCGACGAAAATGAAAGCCTGGTACCGACTACCGAGGCTGCTCTGCACATTGAAAAAACACATTCTTATGAAAGATTGTCTGGTAGAAGGTTGAAAGACCTTCTTCTTTTGTGTTAGAAAAATAATGTGATGTACAGTATTGATTCTGCTATATTTAAGCTATATTCAAATGGCTATCTGCAGTTCTAATCTAGGCAACACTGAAGATACACGTATTAACACAGATTGCAATGTAATCTTGAATCTTCCAAAGTTAGAAAATAGCTTATTATTGTACTATACAAAACATTTGACACAAAACACAATATTTTCAGATCACGCCATAAGACAACATTCTTTTTTAACAACTATCATTTTTAGGTGGGTAGTGGGTACTACTAAAAAAAGCACAGAGATGGGAGAAGACATGCAACTCAGGTCTACTCTCCAGACCGGGGACATTGCCATTACAACGACTTCACACATTTCAACCCATCTTCATATAATTGGTCCTCACTAGTGCAAAAAATAAAGGTTAATAAAAGGTTGAAAAGATTGAATTCCAAGCGGCTCCACTGCCTAGGAGATTATTCAGCCTCAACATCTCCCTATAGTCACAAGTTAACTGACAATGAACTATATCTAGCAAATTCATCATTATCAGATTTTTTTTAAATGATCGTCCCTCACAACAGCAAGCTCATCAATGAGTTGCCTCAAGGCCTTCATTCATCAGCGTCTCAGTGATTCACGGAGACAGTGACGCTCCACTCTGATGACTTTGTTCACATGAACCTGACGATTCAGGTGCGATTCAGTGCGATTGCTGTGATGAGGGGTGTCTCCTTTCCTGTCCATTGTATGGTGGTTAAGTAAGGTAGTGTACAATGAGCAAAGACATCACTACCATGGCCCTTTGTCCACCAAAAGAACCGGTCAGGTTCTAGATTCTTGGAACCGAGATGGTTTCACGGAACAGTCCACAAACGGCCTGTGTTTCTCCACCTGGTTTAAGCAGAACCATTGTAATCAAAGATATGAACGAATTATTCATTCAATGAAAAGCGGTCAGGCCCAGCAATGGTATAATATGTGAGTAGTGTAGGATGGGATGAACATGAACACACACACACACGCGCGTCGGAAGGAAAGGAGTAAAATCAGTTAAAAGTATTTTGATTATGTAAACTTCTACAGAAAACGACAACAACTCTGGATTCACAGAATTCGCTAGGTTCCCAATTGCAAATATCCAGCCAGCTGGCACGTTAAAAAGGACAGTTCTTCTTCCCAGTGCCTTAGATGCTCCATTTGTCCTAAATTTGGATCAAATGAGCACAAAAATAATAATATCCCCTGTCGGTTTGTGTATCCCTCAATACTGCATTGCTCGCTTTACTCAATTCAGCTACCTTTTGCACAGTGGCTTTTCCATGCCAATTCAATTGCATAATAATTAACAATTCTGACAGTGTTTCAGCCCAATGCTGTGATTTCAAAACTATGCAATGGACAAAACAAATGTGAGGTCCACTCGTTCCATATGCATTAATTAATTTCCATTCCATTACGACCAGAGCTTACACTAGTGCAGATGCAGATCCAGAAAAAGAAACAATTCCTTGTGTGGAACGATGATTTCGGCGCGGTGGTTCTTCAAAGGTTAGTGAAATCTAGGCAGTCAACAGGGCATTGCGATTAATTAATTCCGCAGTCAAACTGTTAAACAACAATATGTGTTGGGACCAGGCAGCACCCACGTCACTGAAAGCCAAGGAGCAAGTGTCTAAACACAACTACTGCACGTTATTGCATAATACACACATGTAGGATTCATCGCCTGCAAAAGATAGAGATTTGTTTTACTCTGATGAAGAGCTGTACACATCAACAAGTATCATAACAACTCATCATCGGAGACAGAACATCTGGCGCAGTCTGGATGAAAACACACTTGACATAAAGGCTGATGTCTGGTACAATCACAACACAATGTGTTAATATAAACTCACATTATGTACAGAGAGATAGGCTTGTGCAACAATATTTTTATGTTGTATTTAGAATGATGTTCATAATTTGGAGTGCCATTAAGCCGACAAATTGGTGTGGTTTGGGCCATTGAAGTGAACCGCCCCCCCTGGCCAGCTGGGGCGCCTGATGGAGGGGAAAGGAACTGGTCGGAATAACGTGTTCCTTCCACACGCTACATCCGGCCAGGGAAACTCCCCCCCTTGCAGGGGAAAAGATGTGGGGCAGCGATTCATCGTTGGCATACGACTAATTAGACCGTCCCTCACCTCACAGTCTCGTCAAAACGTGACTATTGTAACTCCCTCCTTACTGGCCTACCGGCATGTGCACTTAAGCCTCTCCAACTGATCCAAAATGCTGCAGCTCGCTTGGTCTTCAACCAGACAAAATTCTCACACGTCTTCCCCCCTTCTCCACTCCCTCCACTGGCTCCCAGTCGCTGCCCGCACAGAATACAAAACTCTGATACTGGCATTCAAAAGGTATGATATCTTGCAAGTATGATAGAACCCTACAAACCCTCCTGCGCACTCAGATCAGCCAACGCAGCAGGGAAGCTGGAAGTACCTGTACATACACTGTACACACCTGCAAAGCGCTCTGCACACGGTCACCATTCTCAGCCGTAGAAACATCATGCCACAAAATCAAAAGCATGCGTGTTGTTCTGTACTGTATATATGATGCGTACAGTATAAAAACTAATAATCCTCTTCGTCTTGATGGATATGTCTTCCTCCTCTCGTTACAATGTCTCTCACTCACACACACACACACACACACACACACACACACACACACACACAATTAGGCTACTAAGTAACTGTCACATAAACGGTAATAAAAGCCAAAAGCCGAAGTAACGCTCCACACGTCCCAAACTCTTCTCCCTTCTAGGTCCAAAACCATGGAATGCACTTCCAATTACAATCAGAACTGCAGCCTCACTCCCAATATTCCGCCGTACTCCATGGCCCGTAGCACTTTCCCTAGCCCCTTAGATAAGCACTTTATGTAGACTTCGATAGCATTTTATACAGACTTATAGCATGTTATGTAGACAGCACTAGAATTACATAGTCATAGCACTTTATAGTATGTATAGTTTATATGTATAGTTTCATATATTCCACGGTTACATTCTTTTTCTTTCATGATGAACTACTTTTTATGTACTGTATGTGATGTATTGCCATGCTTTTTGTTCTTGCTTAATGTAAATCGCTCTGGATTAAGAGCGTCTGCTAAATACCTAAATTGTAAATTGCATCCAGGGAGTGCGCACATCGACCAGGTTAACGGTGCCGGAGATTAGCTGTACACACGGACTCACTCACACACAAACACACGGACGGAGTGCTAAATATACGCTCTCCCCATGCCTTCGGCCTGGTGGAGACAACAAATCAAGGATAAATATTGGGCATGCCTGTAAGATTCAGAGAACTCTTGACAGCAAAGTGAACAAAGTTTCCATTCACAATTTTGCAAATAAAAACATAGGAGACTGTTCCAAAACTACCTCAAGCATGCAGTACACTTGCATATGCCACACACACACACATAGGGCTGGGCGATATGACAAAATCTCATATCACGATATAGAATTTATTTTATCACAATAACGATATACTCACGATATAGCATATTTTTTACGATACCTATTTTTTTATCTAAAAGAATTGATTTTTGTTCAGGTCGAGTACTTTACTGTACTTGGGCTGTACTGTACTGTACTGTACTGTACTGTACTGTACTGTACTGTACTGTACAAGCTCTCCTCCCTGGCCTCTGTCTGTGTTAGGCTGCACAACAGTGACACTTGGTGGTGACAATAGTTATGCTATTTCGTGCTCGGATACAGGGACAGGGACACACATAGCTGTCTATAATGGTTGCACCACTCAAAAAACAATTAAATTCACATTATCCAGTCTACTTATATGAATATAATACTGATGCCCTTCCCATGCACAGACAGGCCCAAAGCAAGTACAAAAATATTACAAAATAAAATGTATATAATAATAATTAGAGGCTGAACTCAATTGTTCAGCCTCTGTAGACATTTTTAAAGCACAGCTCAAGACCCACTTCTACAACATTGCTTTTAATTGATCTTTTATTTTTTGTTATTCATGTCCTCACTGTATTGCATCACTGCTTGTTTTTTAATGTCGTTGCCTTGCTTTTCTTTTTTTCTCCATTGCTCTGTAAAGCACTTTGAGAGCTGCATTTCATGTCATGAAAGGTGCTATACAAATAAAGTTTTATTAGTATTATTAATAATAATTATTATTATGACAATTAAAAAGAAAAAAGAAAGAAATAAGACGTTGCCATTCAGACACAGAAGTACAGGCCTGTGTCTGCATTAAATTGGCTTAAGGAAAAAATAAATATCTCATGTCACAGTTTGTCACTACAGTTGTTTCAGTTCATTTAAGCTCTGTATAGGGAATCAACATGTTCTGTTGTAGTTATAGTTTAGTTTGTTAAAGACGTTGGGCAGCTTAACGATGTTTAATTGACTACAGGCGATAGAGTGAGAGAGAACGCGATCTTGTCGTCAACTCTCCATGCCCACAGCTGTGCGTATATGGGAGTCTGGGACGAGTGGGGCTTTTTCTTTTCCTTTTTTTTTGATGATCACAACAAAGTCAGCGTCTTGTGTTGTTGTTGTAAGCTGTTGCTGAATTAAGGACTTTTCAAATGGAATAATGTATTTGGAACAATAAAACAAGACAGACGCAGCAGGAGGACTGCACAGGTAAGAGGAACGTCTTCGTCTTGGAAGAAGTTTGCAGTGCACCCGACGACGGACAAGCTTATTGTTCAACTGTGTAAAACATGCGTGGCTCACGCAATTTATCAATTTGACCCAACATGAAACCTGCATTTATAACAGTGAATGACCGGTTACTTTAGGGCGCGTTCGGAAATAGCGCACTAGGCGCACTGTGCAATGCAAACTGATAGATGAGTTCGCTCCGGTGTGGTATTTCCGAACGTGCCCCTTACACCGCTCTGAATCTCGTCAGCCATCATCATCATCTCCCTCTTAGGTGCAAGCACCCTTGTGTTGTGGTCGTGTTGGCCTTAGAGTATATAATAGAGAAGACATCCGAAAGGTGTTGGCTCACTGTTTTCAGTGCGCGCGGTGGGCTGCTGGGCATGCCGTATATAAGCGCTGTGACGTAAAATACTGCCGTAAAGCGAAACGGCGATATAAGCGATATAGCTTTTTTTTCGTGATAGACATTTTCTATCGAAAATACGATATATATCGTCATATCGCCCAGCCCTACACACACACACACTAGAGAAATGTTTGTCTTCCAGTGAAACGGGCACAGAGGATCTGCTTGAACAGAAATCCTGTTAATAAGTGGGTGGCGGTCAGGATTGCCCATCAAACCATTACACTCACATTAGTTTACAATACTGGAGTCTTGTATTAGAATATCTACTACTCGTGCCTACGAAGGCATAACACAAAGGGGATTGTGGATTTACCATGCACGTACAATATAAGGCCCCGTTTAGACGACTACGGTCTTGAGAGAAAACGGCAAATAATATCAGATGACTCATCTGGCAGCGTGTGTCCTCATTACTCAAATGTCCTCTCAACCTTACTTTTTAAACTAAAAACACCTCCAAGGTCAAGTGAGGAGTGTGCCATGTGATATCGTTTTGCTGTTAATCCTGGACCCCAATTTTCTTTTCATCAAGTATTGACCCGTTTTTTAGATTGTTCATTCACAGTGGAGAGAGGGAATGAGACACAAGCAAAGAATCTGCATGAATTCAAGGCTTGAGTTCACAGGATGGAGTAATTGATAGAAAAAAGGTCGTTGGGGGTGAAGTATTCTTTTAAAGACAGCACCGACATTACCCAGGCTCCCCATATCTTTTATCAAAGACGTCACATGCACCCTAGACTACAGCAGCCAGAGACAAACCTAGACTACCAGCAGGCTGGTATCAGTTTTGTTATCAAGTCAAGTGATGAGGTAATTGGTTATTACTTTTTCCCCACAGACAGATTGTTGTGACGGCTGTGCAATTGGAAGTCATTTTGCACCGGTAAATCTGCCATAATGCAGTACGTACTAGTGACAAACACGGACGGCATGAGCTTTCAACCTGTGCTTCACTTTATAGTTAATCTCACTTGAGATAAAAAATACAGGATGAGAGCACCTGACACCAGGGGTGATGAAAAATACAATCATCCATCTCCCTTTAAAATGGATGAAAGCTTGTCCCCTAAAAATATAGGAAGATAAAACAAGTGCATGCTAAAGTTAAGTTATCACAAATATAGAGGACATGTCCTCATCGTGAATGACTGAGACTTGACGAGTCAGAAGGTACAGACACAACTAGAAAAAGTGCCCTTCTGGGCACAGGTCTCCACCAGGAGGATAGGACTGTGTGTGATGTTTGGCAAAATGTTTAGGAGTAATATAAACATGTTTTTGTTTAGTTTTTTGCAACAATTTTCTTCATTTTGTTAAGGAAATGCAGAGCCAGATCACTCATAGCATCTCTGAGGATAGAATTCTGGATGAGCAGGACATGTGCAGAATCTTGTACAAAATGGGCCACTCCTGAAAACTTTGGGAGGCAAACTTAGCCAATCTAAGAATCTGAGAAATCCAACACACTCGTCTTGATCACATGACTAGAGAGATCATGTGTACCGATTTGCGTGAGATTTGGATGAAATCTGTGCGACTAACATAAACAATGTGTTTCCCAGAAATTGGCCTCATGGTGGCGCTATAACCGGCAGATGTGGAGGGATGCAAGGAAACTGTTTTTCCATGGCCTCTAGGGAGTACTTAAGTTGTATACAGATCGATGCAGTTATAGGTCAAAACAGGAATTGCCCCGTTATAGCACCACCGCGAGGCTGATTTGGAGAAGAAGAATAGTGGCATGTCATCCTCGGCCTAGTGGAAATGTGCATGCATAATTTCACGGAAATGTGTTTTGCCTCTCCTTTGTTTGTGTAGCCAGGTGGTGTCAAGGAAAACGAACAAAGGACTCAATAAAAGATAAAGAACCCTTAAAAGTGTTGGATTGGAACAGTCTTTGTATTGAAACCAGGGGTGGGTTAGGTTACACAAGAAAATAACTCAATCATCAAACATAAATAGCATTCAAAATTCTCCCCTACCAAAATATACTCAAAGTTTTCACTCAATGTTCAACTCAAAAACCTTCCAAATTGGAATAATTGAACCTTAAAATAAAGCTAAATGAGTCTTCAGGAAATAAATTAGTCCAATTCAAATAAAACAAAACAAACTATCCTCTTCAATTTTCAATGTTAATGGGAAATATCCTCTTGCTGTTTAGGCAATGGGGAGCAAACTCCTCTTGCTCTCAGTTAAGTAGGCCTACTTTCCAATGGAGTTGGGTTACCTGTATGTTCCTTAGGTGAATGTTGTTAACTCAAAACAGGCAAATCCAAGAAAATCCTGGAGGACAACTCCTGCTCCAAACAATTCACTCCTCAGCTCCAATTCTCCCTGGATTCCAAACGCAGTAGAGCTTGAAGATCTACAGGCCTGCTTCTCCAGTTAGTGAATTATATAGTTTGTTTAGGTATAGTTTGCTCCAACTTGAGCCACTTTAAGGATAAAATAAAAACACTGGGTGAAGAATGTTGAGTAGAGTGCTGGACAACTGTCATGAAGTGCTGCTGCCAGCCAGAAACTGTTTCTCCCCCACCGAGTGACACACCTGTGGCAACTTCAGTCCTGAGCAGGGAAATTGCCAGGTGTCCATCATCGTTAAGTGGTGATGGCCTGTTAATTATTCAATTAGGAGTCAATTGTGACTCTGGCCGTCACAACTGTATTACGGCAATAAAAATAGTGTATGGGAAAATACTACATAGTTTTCTGTCGGACAGCTACATTTTTTTTTTTTTTTTTAAGATATTTTTTTGCGGCTTACGCCTTTATTGATTTTTTAAGGGACAGAAAGTAGGCTGACAGGAAACGGGAGAGAGATGGGGGGATGACATGCGGTAAAGGCCGTGTCGGGTCCGGGAGTCGAACCCGCGGCACACCGCGACTGGATCACCAGTCCGGTGCCCAGACCGTTACGCTACGGCCTGGGCCGACAGCTACATTATTAAAGGGTAAATTAGGGTAAACTGCAGAATGGAATGAAAGCACTTTAAATAAATTAGATAAAAAGTAATCATTGACGTAATATCATGAATCTGAAAAACCTAACAGTGTTTTCCTTGAGTACGGGGGTGCAGAATAATCACAATCGCAATTGTTTTGATGTTGTCAAAAAATCAAGATGAAAAAGAAAATCTGAATAACTCACTTTCCAGACAATTTCTAAAGAAAGCCTTATCTAAATCTACTTACAAAGATGCCTTTATTCTATCTTCGTATCTTTACCTCGCCTCAAACATGTTACACAAGATCGTATAAGCAGTGCCAGAGATTGTTTCCATCCACCGTCTCTGTCAGCACGTTCTCAGTACGATATCAATCCAACATGCAATACGGTAACGGTTATCCTGCAACTAATAACCTTGTGTGTAGAGTGGGGAGGGGCTCCAATTAATCCATTATTATTATTATCCATCAAAGTGTGGTCACGTAAAAAAGCATACAAAACAATCATATAATAGAGCACATTCAATGTGAAGTTATACAAGGGTATAACAGTGATAATTCAGGAGTAATTTAACCATTTCTATAGATTATGTAACCAGACCATAACACAAGTGTGAGAACCAAGTGTAAAAACGCTACCAGAATTATTTAAGCCACAATAACATCTCTTGACGTAGAGCAGAGTTTCCCACACATTTAATTGCCTTCTAGGACCCCTAAATAGAATAGCCATGTAGCCTCTGTCCCCTAGATAAAATACATACCGGTAGATAGTAGATACAACTCTCATAGACTATTTCGCTTTAATATATTCTACTTACCAGTACTTACATTAGGCCACCCTCCAGCAGTTGCTTTGAAAACGCAATGACTCAAAAACGATAATTTTTTGTCGAACAGCCCTAATTCCTTAAAAGATTAATTGCACAGCCCTAGTAATATAAACCCTAAGAATATGTATGTGTATGGAAATATAAATGCAAGAATCCAAGTTGTGTTTGTGCATATGTGAACCCAACATCCATTCCCTGCTGAGAAATGAGCATCTCAGAATTTTGGTCTAGCCTATATTTAGATCAAACAACAACCTCCTCCTGCCTGATTATAAGAAGAATGTGTTTTCTTTCATTCCATAAGCCATCATAACTGCATATTTTAAAGTATAACAAAACCTGTATATATTAAAAGTAAAATTAAAATAGTAATCCAATTTGATTTATTTGAATTGTTCAACAGTTATTATATAACATATGCATAATGTTGTAGTTCTTTCCAAGGGAAAGATATCAATTAGTTGTTGTACCGGTGAGGTAAGAAAGCCTAGGGGCGCTTGTGCAAAAACATTGTGCAGTGATGCAAATACGGTGCGTTTCGCATCCCTAGACGCAACATATTGATGAAGGACACAACTGTGTCCCCTTCCGGGGGTCCCTGGATGCACTACTGTATTCAGTACTGTACTGTACTGTAACAAGAATCCAAATAAAAATTTAATTTAAAAATCACAATCCATTGGCACAAATTATTTTGCATGGCTGCATCAGACCTCATCTGACATTATAAACAAAATCCACGTAGAAATCATAATAAGTTAACACACGGACGCCACCATGATGTTGCACAACACAAAAATTTAAATTGTTTATCGTAACAATTTGTATGACAAATCTCAACTCGTAGTGAAATGAAAAATACGTTTTCACACTTTTAGACCATATCCGTGGTCATCATATGGTCATACCTAGCTCTGGTCCATTAGCATTAGAGCTATGTTACTCTCAACTTCCGCCGCTCGCATGAATGCAGCCTCTACTCTTTGGCGTAAATAAAAATAACGTTTTTGCTACTCACCAAAACAAAGGCGAGTTGTGTCATTAGAAAGCCTACTTTCCTTAGTGGACGCACTCTGAGCCCCCCACCACACGTATAAACTGTACTTTTTGGGCAAAAGGGGATTTCGTTTCCACCGGAAAAAAAATATTTTTAGTTACTCCGCTGCGCCCTCTACTGATATTGCCCAGAGAACTGCCTCATAGAGAATATTTTTCCTCCGGTGAAAACAAATCCCTTTCTGGCCAAAAAGTACTGTTTATACGTGTGTTGGGGGGCTCAGAGTGCGTCCACTAAGAAAAGTAGGCTTTCTAATGACACAACCCGCCTTTGTTTTGGCGAGTAGCAAAAACGTTCTTTTTATTTACGCCAAAGAGGAGAGGCTGGTCTGATTTCGATTTGAGATTTAAAACGGAAAGTCCCATAGCCTTACTGCACAGGGCAGAATCGTAGAAGCAGTAGAAGGCTATGGACCAGAGCTAGGTCATACCCAACAATGGATGCCAAAACAATGGGAACTTTTTCACTTTTCAAAAGCCCATAAAAATCCAATTTGAATTACTTCCTGTATTAACGGAATCATCATGTGACGTGTAGAGGTACACATGAAGCTTGATTAAATTCACCTGTTTTATTCTTATATCTGCTACTGATTACAGAAAGTTTTTATTCTGACTCCATTGCACTCCTTGGGCTAAAATTGGCCATAGCCAATGTGCTGACCTCATCATATTTGTGATTACGGCTATGGACATTTTTGTTGAATAAGTGTTTTTCGTGCAAAACGAACACACAACAACTTTTGTAGCCAGGGGTCATCAAAGTATTCTAGAAAACAAAACTGCCAACAAGTCAGATCACCCCCAACGACCCCCCCCCCACACACACACACACACACACACACACACACACACAGAAGCACTGAAGACAATATTAACATGCCACAGAGGTACAGTATAGGCTGTTGTATTAGGCCTCAACCTGACTAACATTAAAGACAAAGACCACCTTGTAATCTAAGTTTCTGAGCCGTTTTCTTACTTATGAAACATTGTAATTGGAAATTCATAATAAGTAAATCAACATCACATAATCTTATTCAACATTTCAAACTAGAAATGGTCCTCTCAATACCAAAATGAATGGATGAGATAGGACTCCCTCTATAGAATCAAAAGCCTAAGCTAAAGTGTCAGTGTCAAGAAACAAATGGCTCCTATTCACCCATTAGAACTGGTGTTTATTTGTTGAAATCTGCTGGCATGTTACTCTTCAGACAGATTCTAGCTACAGAAAGCAGAGGAGATGCAGTGCTTTTGGACCATTAGTGAAGTGGGGTTTATATTGTGTAGTGATTTGTGTTTACAATCGATTGCGCATCATTCACCGCAATTAATCAAGGCTCGGTTATTTGACAGCACTGGCTTGTTGGGCTATTTTCGCCAAAGAGATTTGACGGAAAAAAGGGTCCTGGGCTGGCTGTGGGCCTCCTATTGTATAACAAAATACACACATAAATGGATGCACCTGGGACGTATCCTCAGTGATGTATCCCAAGGTCATCGGGGTTTCGGGTCTCGGAACATCATACCCCTCACTCAGGTGACCCAGCCGGGAGTGATCAAGTCCCGACTTACGTCCCAGTAGCTACCCTCGATAAGTCCCATTAGGGAAAAACCAGGGCCACACAATCCGTTCCTCCTGAACTACTCTGCCGGGACTGGGAGGTACCATTCTGGCACATGGAAGGACTAGGCTCTGTGGGTTGACACCTGTCCGTCTCACCAGGTCCACTCCTGCTCTCACCAGGTCAGGCCCTGTGCGTTGCACCAGACTCCCAGCACCAGGCACTTTATTCAGGAATGGTGGATTCTCAAGCCGCAACGGTTCCGCAGGCTCCACCTTGCCCTTGGTGGTGCCGCAAACTCCGCTTGAGGCTTGCATGGCCCTCCTAAAGGCCTCACCGTGGGTTTGTTGGGCTTCTTCCTCACGGAAGACACAGGCTGGGGCGCTAACCCATACTGCTCCCGGGTGAAATGGCTTTGCCTTTAAAAATAACAAATTAAGCCTAGTGTAGTGGCTAATCAACACCATGAACAATAAAAACTTAAAAGCCACTAAAAGCACCGGGCAGCGAATCTTACGCAATTTGGTAAGGAATAAGACCATTGTCCAGTCAAGGCAGCAATATTTGATGGTGTTTTTATTTTGCTTCTCCAGACAGACATAGTACAGTCAAAAGGTGCTCTCCCTAACCTGCTGGTAAAAAACCATTGGCCTTCCCGGTGTTCACTGACTACCTGTGTGCTCACTTAATTAAATAGATTCAGCTGTGCCCCCAGAACTGCCCATCACCTTCAAAACAAAAGCATTAGCTGCAACAGAAATAATGGCTGTAAACAAACCAATTAAGCAAATCAAATTAAACAAAAAATAAGAAATGCATTAAATATATAACAGAAATACTGAAAAGCTAATTACTGAATATAGCTCCCACACCTAGTATGTACAAGCTCAAAAAGCATTGCATCGTGTTATGAACTTGTAGATCTAGTGCTACAACAGCCCACTTCACGCTTTGGCCAATAACTCTTGAACCATCCGTCATAATGTTATTGTCTCCACCAGGCCGAAGGCATGGGGAGAGTATGTTTTGCACTCCGTCCGTCCGTGTGTCCGTCTGTGGACAGCTCTGGCACCGCTTGATCACAGCCAAACTGTGCAGTGTGCACACACTCCTTGGATGCCGGAGCTGAACCTCTGCCCCAGATTCTTCACATGGGCCTGTTATAGCGCCACCAGGAGGCAGACTTTTGCAAAACACATTTTTTGACAGTACACCTACAGATTTTGTCCAAACATCATCGCGCAAATTGGTACACACTCTAGCCATTAAACGAAACAGGTCTTTCAGATTTCTCATAATCTATCCTGATTGGCTGAGATTGAGAATGGCTTCCAAAGTTTGCAGGAGTTCTCCGTTTTGATTATTATTTTTACTATGTTTTGCCTCCTGGTGCCCCAGCAGTAGCCCCGACTTTGAAACCATTCTGCAAGCTTTTTTGTGCATATCACTGATATGTATCAGCCTGCTAAGATATGGTGAGGTGGTTTGCCATTTCCCCATCTCCCTGAGCAGGCCTTATCTCACCTTTGGGCCAATCAGTCCCCGGGGACATCCCAGTGACAGATCTATCACCCTATCATGGGGCAAGAGGACAACCCCCATTCAAACCAATTCTGCCCTCCCCAAGGCAAGCAGTAATCAAATACCGTACCTGCCATCAACAGAACTAGGAAAGGATAGATGGTCACGTGAGTGTGTGTTTGCATTTGAGTGCATGCGAGTTGAGCGTGTGAATGCACAGTGTGTGCGGGCGTGCTTGAATTGGCTGTGTGAATTTAATGCATGTGTATGAGTGAATGCGTGTGTGTGTGTGTGTGTGTGAAATCAATAGCCTGCAGTCTCCTGTGTGGGGATAAAACCAGCATTGGATATCAAGAGTTCAAAGGTCACAGCTTCCTGCTGTATCTCAATATGCATGTCTGGTGTTCTCTTCGATAACAATAACAATATTTCCAGAGCATGCATCATACATGGCCTGATTTGGGTTTTTGAAATAAATAGTTTAAAACACACTTTTTGTTATAATCACATGCAGGCTTAGAACACTACGTTCTACAGAAAAAGGGTCTGGGTTGCTACCATATAGAACCAGAAGCTCTATATTGGGTCGGGAGCTAAACGTTTTCAGCTCAATTCCGTAAAAAGGCCTGAGGGTCATGTACAACAAAACACTGTTGCCAATAAGTATTATTTGTCAAATATTTCAACACTAGCCCCCATTCAAATTCATACACGCGCACACACACACGCACGCACGCACGCATGCACATCACACACACAATTATTTTGCTAGGTTCAAAGTGGTTAAGACTATACTACAGGGTTTTTATAAATATTTAACCAATGAAAAGTACTAACCAGACCTGACTAAATAACACAGTTTGCCATTTCCTGAGAAAGCAACCATTTTGGACATACAAGGTTTAGCTGCGTTCTTCTCATCTCTAGTCTAGCTTGGGAAGTGCTATTATCCAGCAGACAGATGGCAGGTGGTGGGGCATCAGGTGAGTTTCCTCTTGGCTGTCAGCAGGACCTACTGTATACAAGACACTACCTGGCATAGGCCCACAATAACATACTGTAATACATAACCCGTAGCGTGTGCGTGTGCGTGTGCGTGTGCGTGTGTGTGTGTGTGTGTGTGTGTGTGATGTTACACATGCATGTTCAGTGGTGCATGTTTTATGTAAAGTTGGCTTTGTGTTAGTAAGCCCCTTTGGGTTTTTTGGCCACTCCCGCACTTTAGTTTATTGCTTTGCTTTTCCAATCGGACATCTGAGGTCTCACAATGTGGCCAACTGGCCATCATGGGGCAATGGCATGCTTACTCTATTAGTCATATATATGACATCATGTCTTGTCTGACATCATAAGCAGCATCACGAATTACATCACACGTCTCACAGTCAAATTACACTTCACAATCACACTCGTGTTAAGTGAGGGACGCTCTTATTATCATACATCATAATTCTGTCATAATTCACATACCGTGCTCAAACGGGTACTATACACACAAAGCTGTGCATAGGAGGGGCCCCTCAAAAAGGGAGGTGTTCTACTAATCCAAGTCCAAATGATCCGGCTACAGTATATGAGATGAGCTTCTGATGCAGCCTAGTAATATTCAAAGACATACAGTAATTGTACTGTGTATAGGCTATATAAAATGTCCCAATCACATACTTCCAACTATGCTACACCATGGGGTGCTTTCCGTTATTATAGAAGCCAATCAGATCCTGAAATGAATTGATAACGTCCTTATATAAAAGTAATTTCGTCTATGAGCTCTGAAATATTGTATGTATGCTTAGGTTTGCAAGCCTATAGTGTGTTATATTTAATTTTCTATGACATGCTGATAATATAATCACATATGCTACGGTAGCCTAACACGGACAGAGTCTACTACATCCACATCCCAAGAAACGTCAGCTGAACCACTGCCACGGGCTACACTCACACTCGTCGAAAGGAGATGAAACGAGTTTCAATCAAATTAACAAGGTTATAACTCGCCCATGCAGCGTCAGAAATACAGAAAGGGTGCACTTTATGTCAGCATGAGAGGAAAGATAGCAAGGCTGTCTGATGTTGGGGGGCGGGGAAGGAAGATGAGCAAAATTAAGCAGGAGACTGGAGGAGAACGCATATTTTGGACGACACTGACTGAAACCGACGAAATCTTCACAAAATCACTGCTCACTGATAATAACATAAATGAACTGCAACTGTGTGAGCACTGAGCAGGCTTCTATTTCTGTTAAAGCGAACGGGAAATGAGGCTGAATGGCGATATGTTGCTTGGAGGAGACAGGTGTCTTCTTCTCGATAGACTATCGACCAGTCCACTACATATAATTAAAAATGTCATTTTTCTAAGATAGCCAATTAAGAGCGACGCGCTGTGTTCAACAAAATCATCTTCAAGATGTGCATGCAAGCATGCATGCGTGCAGCAAACAATTCGCACCAAGCCGTGGGTTTGTCAAATAATCACATAGAGAGAAGACATTATGTTTGACACTTCATTCACACAGATGTCCGAACTTATAAGGCAAAGCTCTCCACAGGCTGAACAGCAAACCCAACCACCAAGACAATAGATAGAAAGGAAAACATTGTCTTGATATTCTCAGCCGAGGTGCTGTCTGTGGGTTTCACTCACAGGGCTCACGCACGGACAGTACTCACCCTTGTGGGATGGATGTATATTCCAGTGAAGAAGTGAATCCATGAAAGAAAGGTGGAAGAAGAAATCGTGGCCCCGAAAACGTGTGCGTAATACTACTACTACTCGGTGGGCTCACATACAGCCACACAGTGCACGGCTGGGTTTGGTGGTGCTTTGGCGTTGAGTGTGTGTGCGTGAGGGACATAGGGTATCGTTTTGCCCTGAGTTATGATATAAGGCAATATTTGCCATGTGCCAGTTTAACGTTGGCTACACTTTATAAACAGGCACAAGGAGGATCTCGTCTTTAACTCTTTATAATAATAACAATAATAATAATAATAATAATAATAAATTATATTATATAATAATAATAAATAATCATAATAGTAATATTATTATTCTTTAAAGAAGTCCATGTCAAGCAGTTTCTTTTTTGTGAACATTTTGGAATAAAGACAATTATACATGAAGATATATAGGATAGGTTGACATGTGGTGAAGTTTTAAGATAAATCACTGCCTTTAGTGCCTTATGTCTGAACTCTAAAGGCAAAACTTACTCTGTGCGTGTATTGATTGCTCATCGCTGTTGTTGTGCGTGTTCGGGGGGCGGGGCCAAGACGCCGTACTCTCTTCTCCTCCACTCGGGTCCACTGGAGCATCCTAATGCTCTGTAGGGGCCCTTGTGTTACAAGCTGTCTGGCCCACATATTATTCCCAGGGCCAACCAGTCTGCTCTGTGTAGACCCCAAGGTCCTAGGGCAGTGGTTCTCAACCTTTTCAGGCCGTGAGACCTTTTTTCACCAAATTGAACTCAACGTTTTAACTAGGTCTACATAATTCTTGTGGGGGCGTCCCTGGCACAACATATTTTCAGATGGGGGTCTGTGTGATGTGAATAAATTAATATATATCAATTTAGGGGTCCTTTGGCTTTGACATGAAACAGTTTGAGTACCATAGTGGAGTATTGGATGGTGATGAGGATACTGTGAGGGAAACTAAACACAACGGGGACCTGAGCAACACTTTTCTCGCATAACCACTCGTCTGTCTCTCTCTGTGTGTGTGTGTGTGTGTGTGTGTGTGTGTGTGTGTGTGTGTGTGTGTGTGTGTGTGTGTGTGTGTGTGTGTGTGTGTGTGTGTGTGTGTGTGTGTGTGTGTGTGTGTGTGTGTGTGTGTGTGTGTGTGTGTGTGCGTGCGTGCGTGCGTGCGTGCGTGCGTGTGTTTGAGAAGGTTTTATGTGTGTGCACTGCATTATGCACGCATGAGTGCATGAGGCATTGTACCAAAGAAGAACACATACGTACAAGTTGTATGTGAATAGGTCACATACAACTTGGCCTATATGTTTTTAGTTTGTGTTTTCCCTGGATTCATAATAACAGTATCCAAATAAAGGTTAAAAGCACTCAACGAGAACGATCACCAATAATGGGTTCTACATATGAACACGTTAAACCCCAAACCAGGGTTACCCGCATCCGTCATAAAATAAATATAAGTATAGATAGATAGATACAGTAGAGAACAATGTAGTGTTCAGTGATCTAGATTCAAAAGGCACGCTACATTAGACTCTCCTCTCAAACTCCCCCTCTTCTTCTTCAAACCTCCCAGTATTTTTAACCCAATTATGTCTCTCTCTCTCTCTCATCTCTCATTTGTGGCCGACAGAAAATTTATTCAAACCGAGCAGAAAAACGTACTCTAAAACCAAGAAGTTTTGCAGCAAAATCTCCCTCTCAGAACCAATCACACAAGTGTAATTCACTAGTATGAAGTTCAAGTTATCCGAATATTCTGGTGGCTTCAAAACCACTCTGTAGGAATATCAGACCCAAAGTCTGGCCTATGACCCGTGTTGGCTGGTTATTATGTCACTCTGTACTACTGTAGGGATGCTCCCAATCCGATTCCGATCATTTGATTTTGAGTATCTGTCGATACCGATTTTTCCTGATCCCATATATTTTTATAGAACATGTTTATGCCGTTTCAAATTTCTGCTATTGCACATTTGAGTGAGCGAGTGTTCCTGTTGTTTTGGGATATTCCCAGTTGTTGTCCTACAACTGCAGCAACAACGCGCACGCACGCAGCCACGCACACACGTAGCCTATACACACAGCAGGAATGTACTGCCGTGGGAAATAGACAAAGGTTCAGGAAGTTGGTTATGTTTACACTTTATACAGACATCAACATGAATGGTTCCCACTGACACATGACACATGATATAATTCTAAGTAGTAGAAGAGAAGTGAAATAGTTCCCCGGGCCGTGAGTGACCCCGTCACTTTATGCACTCCAAGCCATCAGCTGTGTTTGTTTGGTTTAGTGTGAATGTTTGTTTGCTGTCTATATCGTATTGGCTCTTACAGTATCTGCACTTAGATCTTACTATTATCAGCAAAGAGTCCCTTACAGATTGACTGAATCCCACACGTGTGCAAACAGCTAGCATTGTGCATGTACCTGTAGGTGCCCAATTTCCAACACTGAGGCAAATTCCTCATTAATGTGTAAACATACATTGTATACAGTATTTCCATTGTAAGATAATCAACCAAATATTATATTAAAAGGAAATCAAGGTGTTGCTGCGGCAGCATTGAAACAGTCTAACCTCTCGTCACCATTCGTCTAAACATCCAACTAAATTAGGCTCCGACCAAGGTGTCCTGTATTCAGCTCACCACTCTGGAGCTGGTCCTTAAACACCAACATAAAACACATAAACCCTTATGCTTATTGTGTGATTGTATAGGATTTGTGTATATTATCCAGTAATACTTCTAATCTAGACCTTCCCGTCATTACTGATTTGATCGCTGCACTTCTTCTCTGTACTTTATTTTATCCTGTACGACGTACAATATGGTTTGCTTTTTTAAACTACCTGACTGAGAATGACGAAGAATTTCTATGTCAACAAAGGTGTACCCCAAGTCTTATAGGATCGCTTTTCTACTGTTTATATGAATGATATTATGCCAGCTCTGACAAGCTGTAATCACTTACACACTGACAGTAGTGGTCTGTATTGTTGTGCTGATTATTAGCCTAGATACATATTTAACTTCCACTTGAGTGAAGAAAATGGTAATATTAATTTCCTGGGTTCTCATTATTAAATTGTACTCCTATGAGAGAATCCTCCCACTGTATCTTGATTTGGATAGATAACAAATATACACTCAAAATGAATGCTGGACATGTATTTACCATCTCAAAGTTGCAACTACTTTATAGAGATTACAAAATCTTGTCCCAATACATTCTCTAGTTTTGGTGTTGCAAACATGCAGTTACTACCACCGCATGACGCCCAATAGTAACCTACTTTGCTGCTATTCAAGCAGCTGATAGAGTTGGTACTGTACCCATCACGGCCTCCTGTTTGACAAGGTTAGCTGTCCCTGCCTGTCAGTGCGATCAATAACGGTAGGATATTTCAATCTGCAAAACTCTGCTTAAGCTGCCAATTATAAGTGATAGCTTTATCCTCCCTGGCGGACTAGAACATTATTTGACACCCATCACTCACACACACTAGGATGGACAGCTTTTGCTTTACCTGTAACAAATTGCGAATTGCATGATGGTGAGATCGTCATAGTACATCACATTCCGTGCTCAGCCAATCAGCTGAGCACATTCCGTCCTTAAAACACATTCAGGTCGGTTTTAAGCATTATGTTCTACTTTAGCTCATGTTGAAAAATAGCAGATCTACAAGCTTGTAGCTCTGCACAGAGTGCGCTACGAGCTTGTAGATCTGCTATTTTTGAAAGAACGTGAAAATGTGGCAGCAAATCTTTGAATATTCTTTCACAGTGAACGTTTTAAACTAATATCTTTGCTTCTGGGGGGAACAACATAACCTTTTCAGACGGGGGTCGGCGGCCAAATTCATATAATTTCTGGGGTCCTTGGCATGAAATAGTTTTAGAACCACTGAAATAGAAACATAGGTTTTTCCGAAAATTTTCATGATTTAGAAGACATTGTGTAGTATCTGGTCTCAGTCCTAAAACGGACATACGTACACACAAAGCTTATATGGACATACATACAAAGCTGTGCATTGGAGCGGCTGCACCGCTCAAAAACACTTGGGCCTGGCCATCAAGGCAGTTTCCGCATTTGTTTTTGAGGGGCGCCCCTCCTATGCACAGCTTTGTGTGTGTTTGTAGCACGTAATGTGATGGATGATGTGATGTATGATGATGTATGATGATAAAAGCGCCCCTCACTTCACTTCACACAAGTGTGATTAAAAAAAATATTGTAGCTATTAACCGGTGCAATTAATTCTCTGCAATGCATAGTTTAAGCCATGTGGTTTGATTGGTTAAAGATAGCCTACATTCTTGCATAATACTCCTCTCAGTCTTTACTGCTGCAGCTCACACAATTACACCTAAGGGTACACATAACTTAAAACCAAATGCCACCTAACTCCTAAATATAGACCAAATGAAAGCGCAAAAACTGATCGAGATTGATCATTTTCAGCTGCAGTGTGATGAATTGAACAATGTGGACCCTGTTGTAAACAAGTGTAATGCTTAATTGGGTCGTCCACTCACAGTTGACAGTCTTTGTATTGAGTTTGTGCTTAAAATGTACTGTAAATTCTACAAACTGTTAATAAATATTTCAATCAATCAAAAATTACACTGTTCGTGTGATGTGGTTCCTCGATTTCCTGAGCAGGCACTTTCTAGCTTTCAGGATGTGTCTTCTTGACTTGTTTATAGACTTGGGGTGAGGTTGGACATATTTAATAAGCATTGTGTAGTAGTGTAAACATAATTATCAAAGAACTAAAGTGCAAAATGTAGATTAGGTAAATGTTTTCATTAGTTTAGTTTAGAGTTTCTTAAAGGACAACTTTAGTTTTTTTCAACCAAGGTTCATGTTTTAGGTTGTTATTAGAGAAAGTAAAAGATGAGTCTTATTTTATTTTTCATTTACTGCTTTCTTTCATTTTAGGGATTTTAGCTCTTTTTGACAGGGGGGCGGGGGCATTCGAGCATGGGGCTAAATATGTATTTTTTTACAACATTTTATGGTGATTTATTTTTGTATTATTTACTATAGTCCTAATAAACCCCAGGAAATTACATCTGGCCACAGCAGATCACAGGATCTACTGAATGTGAAGGTAGCCTACTGGGGGAAGGCTTATACTGTGTGTATAGGCTCAATATGTCAGTTTGACACATTCAATAGATCCCGTGATCTTTTGTGGTCAGATGCAATTTCTTGGGGTTTATTAGGACTATAGTAAATAATACAAAAATAATCGCCATAATATTTTGTAAAAAAATACATATTTAGTCCCATGCTCGAATGCCCCCGCCCCCCTGTCAAAAACTGCTAAAATCCCCAAAACAAAAGAAAGCAGCAAATGAAAGAAAATTACCTTTTAGTTTCTCTAATAACAACCTAAAACATGAACCTTGGTTGAAAAAAACTAAAGTTGTCCTTTAAACTCGTTTTCGGAACTCCACGGGCATAAAAGGGACACAGCGCACCGTGACAGTGTGCGCTAATCTCCGTCGTTAGGCAACGGATTCTACTGTGTCTGACATCAGTATATTTTACGTTTGTCACGTCCACCAGTCTCCATATATGGACATGTGTATATTTGTGTCGAATCGCTGTCGACGAAGAGGTTTAGTGTGTTGTGGGGCATCCAGGGTCACTGGATCGTCAGGCCTGGGTAGGATAGATCCATATGTGTGCCCTTGGGACAGAATTAACACATAAAGACATATACACACAAATGCACACGCACGCAATGTCTTAGGGATTCAGACAGACACTGTTGAAGCTCATTTGGACGAAGACAAGATGAAGGACTCAAAGCAGAGACATTGGATCATCAGTCCTGTGGTGGATAGATCCGGACCTCATCAACAATATGTACAACTATCAATAATTTAGCTGATTTAGCCCTGGAAACCTTGGGGGGACCCCACTTCGAGAACCAAAGTGACTCAATGGGCTTTAAACAACTCCCTCTCCCTGTCTCTCTCTACACTGTATTCTGTCTGAACGAGTGCCAAATCAAGTTTGAGATACTATCTCCTTATCGATGAGGCTGTGTGTATCATTCAGGGATAGACTGCCGTGACACACACGTGTGTGTTTGTGTGTGTGTGTGTGCGTGCGTGCGTGCAGGCCTATTATTCAAGTACCTTATTGATCAGCGGTGTTTGGTTTCTCGGTGTCTCCTAAGCAGCGGGCCCATTTCCATGGTAACGTGGTAACAGCCCGGCCGGGAAGGACTGGCCTTGGGAGTGATCGATGTTGCTGGAGGCGCACACGTGCAAATGCACACGCACAGTCGCACACACACACGCACGAGCGCCCGCACACACGCAAATGTATTTTAGTCAGACACTTTCATCAAGATAAAACCTTTTATTGCTATGATATTGCATTCAATTTGCCAGGTGTGACTGTACACCTGATACTACAGGTTATCCGCGCAAGCTAAGATAAATGGAAATACCATTGAGTTTTGATCACCGACAAGCTGCAGGAACGGTGCTGTGACCAATGTAACTCCCGGGAATTGAACCCAAGTTTCCAGGCAAAATCTAATTACCTTTCATCCAATGGGGATAACTCAGTCAGATCTTCCCAGAATGAGTTATATTATTTCAACTGGTGAAGACGTCCTGGAAATGATGTCAAAGATCATCCCCATATGGGATGTGAACTGGCCTAGTCCTGGACATCACCGGAGTCACCGGAGGACATCATCATGATGTCACCATGACGTAATTTGGCTTGCGGGGGGGGGGGGGGGCTCTCTCCAAATATGGAGATAAAGCCAAGTTCAGGACAAACTGCAATGAACGCCTGCACAAATCAGTGTTGTTAAACATGTATAGCAACAGTTTATTTATGTTGTGTATGACATCAGACCAAAGTTCGGGTCACCCCTATATATAAGGTGGCATAATACCGCCTTCTCTGCATTACTTATTTTCATAGGCTAATACTCTGTACTCAATTGGACATATCTTCCAGCCCAGCAGGCCTTACAGTACGTCTCATCACGGTCCATGTATACTAGCACCAGCGTTGACGATGAACCAGCAGCACTCCTGGAAGGAGTGATGTCTCGTTCTCCCCAGGCCAAGGTCTCATGTTCCGAGTGTCCATATATTCTCTCCCTCCTTGAACACATGAAGAGGAGCCACAATGATCTCTACCGTACAATACTGAAGGACTGTGGACTGTTCCACTCAGCAGCCTGTCCGCAAGTCACCGCCGCTGTCACTAGTCAGAACCAAGGCGACACAGACGTGCTGAGATCTTCCAGTGGTCAGCCACGTACCGAGACTTTAAGGCAGCCGGGCGAACCAAAGACATGGCATCGGAATTGCAACAGAGGAAAGAAAAGCTATCTCTGTGACCAGTGTGACAAGAGCTTCTGTCGGTTGGGTCACCTGACGTCACACCGGCGTGTCCACACGGGAGAAAAACCTTTCCACTGTCAACGGTGTGAGAGGAGTTTCAGTGAGAGAGGTAATCTGAACAGACACCAGCGTACTCACACTAGAGAGAAAAGCAGTTAAGTGGCCTGAACAAACACTGTCTGCACACTGAAAGAAGACGTTCCACTGTCAACAAACACACCAGAGAATCCACACTGGAGAAAAACCTCAGCACTGTAAAAAACAGTACAAAAATAGTTTAAATGGATCAATGGAGCAATTGAAGCAATTTCTCCATTCCTAAAATATGGAGAATTTCTCATCAATCCTCAGTGCACACTGTGACAAGGGAATTAAACGATCAACTCACGCACCGCACCTTCCCGCTTGTCTGAAACTGCTGTAGTCTTCCCATGTATTTACCTGACATCTGCGCTTTAAACGGCACTAGTATGCAGGAGAATAATTTACAGAAAGTACTACTCGTTCCGGCATCCTGGCGGGGATAATAAAATACAATAAAATAAATATAATAAGATAGCTAGACTTAGATTCTGGGGTGACCCAACAGCTGATCGGTTATAGGGCGCATATACCACATAGGCTCTTATTAGTCTTATATCTGACAGCAAGTCCCCAGTTTGATTCTCAGTTTGCCAGACCATTTCTGGTAGTTTCCTGTCTCTCACTGATCTACAAGTAGGCTACCACAAAATGTAATCTAAAAAATCACACATGTGTGAAGTGAGGGGCGCTCTTATCATCATACATCATCTCATTCCGGCCAATCACAATTTACGTCCTCACTTTTCCGTCTTCAATTTTCCGCCATAATTTTATCTTCAATATGTTACTTTGCTCAACCAATCAAATCATCACTATGGGGGTGATCAGCCACTCACAAGCCAATGTTTGTGTTCACACAAACCCAGAAAGCTGGGCATAGGCCCTCAAAAAATACCTTGTAAACATCTGCATGGGTCTCTGATTGATGAATTAACACACATATCTAAACAAGCCCAAAATGACAGTCATATTACCAGCTGCACGCACGCACGCACGCACGCACGCACGCACACACACACACACACACACACACACACACACACACACACACACACACACACACACACACACACACACACACACACACACACACACACACACACACACGCACACACGCACGCACGCACGCACGCTAGTGGGTTGTTGCTGGCTACAATGCTATCCCATTGGCTGAGAGGTCGGCTAGAGACAAAAAAGTGTCTGGTTGCCTATAGAGACGAGGCAGCCAATCAGGACGATAGGTAGTCAATACAGCAGCCAGGTCGAGTGGGCGTGAAAGCCAAGCAGAGATTGTGCAGGGGTTGTGCTCTCCCATGCAGGTGTTTAGGAGACGTGCTGGGGGCGGGGCTGTGATCCCCGGGGAGACTGCTAGAGCTGCTCAGTGATATTCAATTGATTTCGGCGTAGGGCAGATCTCAGGTCTCTGTGGTGTGACACTCGAGTCTATAATTGAACCGTGAAAGATAATAATTCGGCTTGAAGTGTGCCGGGTAACCGAGACATGCTAGCGATATTTTACCACGCAGTCAAATCGAGGGTACAAATGCAACCAAATGGACGCCCCTTTACAGTCCTGGTCCACGTGGTGTAGCCACACCACAGCCGCGGCAGATGTAAGCTGCCGACAAGCAGTGTGTCACCCGGCAGTGATATGCACTAGCCAATGGAACAGATGCAGCCTGCAGGCCATCTACGGGCGGAGTTTCAATTGTAGTTTTCTTCTTTCACAGACCCAAACGCCCCTGGGAGGGACTTGTGAATGTCGAGGGATACAGGGAGATATCTGGGCACCTCAAAGTAACATTGTCTGTCCAAAATCGTCTGAAGTAATGTAAAGCAGTGGTTCTCATGTTTGCTTCAGATCACCCCTGTAATCTTTTCATCCATGGCACCCCTGGCTGAATTACATTGTCATTTACTGTAACTGATCCTTGATGACATTGAAAATAACTTTATACTTTATAAAATAGCCCGTTCTCTTCAGCCTCCACAGCCCTTCTCATCATCATTAACATAATCCTTCTCCGTGGTGGTCTAGTGGTTAGGGTTTGGTGCTCTCACCGCCGCGGCCCGGGTTCAATTCCCGGTCAGGGAACACTGTTTTATGATGAATTCCTGTTCTGTTCTTTAACTATATAGAAGTGTCTATTTGTACGTCTCTAAATGTTTTGATGAATTGAACAATGTGGACCCTGTTGTAAACAAGTCTTTGTATTGAGTTTGTGCTTGAAATGTATTGTAATTCTGCAAACTGTTAATAAATATTTAAATCAATCAATCAAAAATCTCCTTCTCCTTCTCACCGCCGGGTGACACACTTCATTTTTATGCTTGTCGGCAGCTTACATCTGACGCGGAGGAGAGCGTCAGATGTAAGCTGGCCGTCGCGCAAGTCGTCGAAAACAAAACTAGTGTAGCCTCAGCCGGGAGGCGAACCCGGGCCCCCCGTTCCAAAGGCACGTACGTTAACCAGTCGACTAGACTGTCATGACTCAATAGCCACGTAGCAAAGCAGCACCTATATAGCCTACACTTGAATGCGCCTGTCTGTGTCAACAGCTTGTCACTCACTTGTCACTCTCACGCCCACTTCGAAATAGAGGACTACAGGCCATAAATAGGCTTCCGTGTGCGTCTCCTGAGGGGACCACCCAAAGCCCCGGAAGAAGTCAAAGTGTCAGCAGCCGACAACCGAAAGTGTCGGCTGCGGAAAATCTTTTAGGCTACGGTGTGGACAGGCCCTTATGGTTCCACGTGTAGACTCTTCAATGTTTAACACTGAGGATTTTCCTGTGTAGTTGTCATTACAGCCCAAGAGTGGATATTGGTTTGTTGGCGATAGCAGTCATTAGGGATGTCTGTCTCTGTCTCTCTGAAGTCTGAAGGGCAAGCTGCAACACACACAGATGCACCGCACGCACACGCACCTCAACACGCACCTCAACACGCACAAAAACACACACAAACGTGCACACACACGCTCACATGCTCGTACCACATGTGGGGCACACACACACACACACACATACGCGCGCACACTGCCTGTATTGTGTGGGAGTCGTGTTGATCCGCCGAGCTATAAATAACCTGCCTTGGTGGGTTGTCGTGGCAACCAACAAACCAATGCCAGGGTGAGAACACTCAACCCCACAAACAGGGAATATAACATGAAATGAAGAGTTGGGAACCAAGGATGACGGGAGAGAGAAATAAAAAATAAAAAAGATAAAAATAAAAAAGAGAGCACTTAAGTTCTACAACCACCTAAAAGAAAGTGACCTAGATGCACTCCATAACAAGGCACTCACACACAGTGAAACTCTAGAGAGATGCCCCCTCAGCCAGCTGGCCCTGGAACTCCGGGCACAAACACAAACAGAGCCACGAGATAGAAAACCCATTGGACTAAACCAAATTATAAAACAGCAAAAGGAAAACTATCTGACACACTGGAAAGTGGCAACACAAAAGCAGAGTAAACTAGAATGCTATCTGGCCCTAAACAGAGAATACACAGTGGCAGAATACCTGAGCACTGTGACCGACCCAAAACAAAGAAAAATCTTAACTAGGTACAGACTCAGTGAGCACAGTCTCGCGATCGAGAAAGGCCGTCATAGGCAGACCTGTATCCCGAGAGAAGACAGACTATGCACCCACTGCACACTAAATGAAGTGGAAACCGAGCTACACTTCCTAACCATCTGTCCATTGTACCAAGACATCAGAGACACATACTTCCCACAGATTACAACCACACACGGAGATTTTGAAAACATGACCAATGACAAAAAACTCCCATATCTGCTGGGCGAAGTACAACAATGTGCAAACACAGCAGCAAGATTTGTGAGTTGCTGTGATAGGAGAAGGATATCAAATGGAACACAACCACCGTAAAGACTAATCATTGTGTATATGCCTGCACTATACCTGCATCGAGTGATCTTGAACATAGAAGTTGATCTATTGAAGAATCTGACAAAGTACATAATTTTTGTTTTTGTTTTGATTGTATTGCTGTATTGTTGTACTGTTCTTTCTGCTTTGGCAATGTAAACGTATGTTTTCTCATGCCAATAAAGCCCTTTGAATTGAATTGAATTGAGAGAAAAGAGGACCAGGGAGAAGGGGAGGGAGAAAGGGAAGAAAGGATAGGGAGGAGAGAGGAGGGGCAGAGAAGAGGACAGGATGGGAAGAGAGGGTGGGATGACGGAGGGATAGTGGCAGTAGGTGAGAGAGGAGAAGATGGGAAAGATGATTAGACTGGAGATGAAAAGATGAGAGAGAAGAGAGGGATGGAACATTTTGAGGGCGGATGGAGAGCGAGTGAGATGGACTGAGGGATGGGGGATCATCGTACAGCATCGTGACGTACAATTCTCCATTCTTTGTCAATGGGAATTTAATGTTTGTGTAGGACAAAGTTTGTGGACAGAAAAAGTATACAGTACATACAGTATAGCGAAGAAATATATAATCGAAAGAGACATCATACAGATGTGGTGATTATCGATTCACACAAAACTGCAGCATTGGTTTGAGATTGGATTACTTTAGGATTAATTTCCCTTCACTATTATTCTTTGTGGCTTTAAATGAATTTGTTCATGTCAAGTAAATTGAATGTGAACAATTCACAAATACCAATGTATAATTGGACAGAAAGAAATGTGCCGATTCAGTTGCTGTATGTCACAGTCGGTCACTGTACTGTACAAACACTAATCCACGCCATAAAAAGGTGGTGGATTTAATTTGCACTTATACAATTGAGATGCCATTCCCCTTTGCCCCCTCTTCCACCCCCCCTACCCCTGGTCCCCCACCCCTTAGTATCAGCGTCCGCGCAGGGCAGATGTTAGTGCTGTTGACCTACTCTCCGTCTGTATCCATCAACTATACCAGACTCATATAATGGCTGTCTGGCTGTATAATGTGGCCTACTGCTGTGTGAATAGACACTAATGCTGACATGAAGATTTAACAGGATCAGAGAACAGGGGGGTGGGGGTGGGGGGTCACAGGGGAGTATAGAGAGGGGTGGGAGGAGGAGGTGAGGGGGGAGTTGGATGTTTTGACCAGTGAGAAAAGGAGTACCGGAGAAAGAGAGTTAGAAGGAGGAGGAGGAGGTTGGAAGGAAAGGATTGGAAGGAGAGGAGGGAGGTTTAACCGGGAGAGAAAAGACAGCATATAAATAGAAGGGGAATATGATGGGAAAAGACGAACTGGGGAACAGAGGGAAGAGGGGAGGATTAGTGAGATGAGAGCAAAGCAACGCCGAAAAGGAGGGGTAGTGTGGGGGTTTCTTTGGAATCAGCCATAAATCATCACACCAGTTCCACTGTTGAACAAATGACACCAATATTATTCCGTTCTGATTCGGCCCATGATTCATTTTTTTGTATTATATAAAGGCACTGAGTCCCGAATTAAAATAACAAATATTATTTTACATGTATTAAGTGTTCAAAAATATCCTCTAATATATGCTCCAGATCCAGTGTCACAAACAACCAAAAATGAATCTCAGTAGTCAGTAGACTTGCTGCTTTGATCAATGCACATGAGCATGTTGCCAATCTACACCATCTTCAGCACTGCATGGGTATATATAGGCCTCTCCACAGGCTGGAGTCACATAAAATCAACCTAATGCTTAATGTTTAAATGTCTCAACAGAACAGTGCGCTGTGCTAAATAGAGCGTCGCAGTCCCACCCCCTTTCATGACGACGCCAGGCCCAGGAAATGATTCCCAATGCATTTTTCCCATAGACATTTCAAAAGGTATTTATTTAAAGACGGTTACGCCGCGGACAAAGCCAACTCGAGTCGTGACAACTCATGACAACAAACACAATATTTTGGACCAAACAAATAATTACAAAGAAGAAAAACAACAATAAAAAGTGTTGTAACCGGCCCAGGCCGTAGCGTAACGGTCTGGGCACCGGACTGGTAATCCAGTCGCAGTGTGCCGCGGGTTCGACTCCCGGACCCGACACGGCCTTTACTGCATGTCATCCCCCCATCTCTCTCCCGTTTCCTGTCAGCCTACTGTCTGTCCCTTCAAAAATCAATAAAAGGCGTAAGCCGCAAAAAGAAAAAAAAAAAAAAAAAAAAGTGTTGTAACCTGCCGCTTTTTTTTTTTCTTCTTTCTAATTATTTGTTCGGCCCAAAAAAAAGGTGTTTGTTGTCATGATTTGTCACGACAAGAGTTGGCTTTGTCCGCGGCGTAAACGTCTTTAAATAAATACTTTTTGAAATGTCTATGAGGAAAATGAACGGAGAATCATTTCCTGGGCCCTGGTAGGGGCAAGACTGCGACGCTCTATAGAGGTCGGTCAGCACTTTTTTTTTAACAGGTCTCCAGTGGACACACGCAGCCTATAGAGCGGCGCAGTCCCTCCCCCTTTCAGAACAACGAACGGCCCAGGAAATGAAAACGCAATGCATTTCCCCATAGGCAGTTTTTATTTAATTTATTTAAAGACCTTTTAAGCGTCGTACGAAGCCAACTCTTGTCGTGACAAATCATGACAACACACACAATATTTTGGACCAAACAAATAATTACAAAGAAGAAAAACAACAAAAAAAGTGTTGTAACCTGCCGTTTTTTTCTACTTTCTAATTCTGCAATTAGTCAGACGATAGGGTTGCTGTGTCTCCTTGTATATAGGTCAATGGTATATGGCTATCATACACATACAAACACATCCACTCTCACACTTTGACACACACATTATTGTACCTCTGTCTCTGTCACACTTTCTCTCTTTGTCACACACGCACGGGCACGGTTTCTGCCCAGAGTATTTTCATTGTGTTCCAATTTGATTACCTTCCTCAACTTTTCTATACTTACCATATTTCTCTAAAATGTAGCCTATATGAAAATGTCAAATTCATATAAAAATCACACCCGTGTGAACTGAGTTCACACACACACACACACACACACACACACACACACACACACACACCTCTCTCTCTCTCTCTCTCTCTCTCTCTCTCTCTCTCTCTCATTAGCAGGCAACAGAGCATGCTGTTTCCAGACCCACAGGAACGCACCTAGGGTGGTGAAAAACAACCATTCTGTTTTCGTGCTCATACCTATCTACCCAGCCAGCCAGGCAGGCACCCACACACATACTCACTTAAGGAAGTGGTTTGCACCACTTAAAAAGCCTTTAAAGATTTAAAATGCGTTTAAAGGTTGCAGCTCTACACGGGTCCTCAGAGGGGTTGTATTCCCCTGGCACACACATACAGAGTTGAGTTAAGGTTCCTATTTGTGTGATCAAATCAACATAGTAATGTTCAGGAAGCAACAGTCATCTCCAATTGAGAAGACTGACAGTTCACCCAAACACACTGGATATGACTCTCTCTCTTTCTCTCTTTCTCTCTCACACACACACTCACACACGCACGCACATACACATACAGTATAAATCCATGTTACAGGGGTTACAGTCTGGATCAAGTGTGTTACAAATGGAGGTCGCTTAAGGGCAGTGAAGTATTTGCTGCATAAATATGCATGTGAAATCATGTGAATATATCCAGACAACAAAATGCCTAGTGCATGTTTTGGGGGGTTGCATTAAAACTAAATATTTTTATATATCTGGTAAGATGCATGAAAAAAAAACATTAAATGAAAAACACAACAGGGTAATTTACATGCTAGAGGGGCTGGGCTAGCCAGTTTTTAACTGTAGGCACAAACCAAACACACAGATACAGTGTGTGTGCGTGTTTGGACATTATATATGCACACAAACACAAACATGCTGGCACAATTAAATCACCAGGCCTAATTTACCCATCATCGCACAGCAGACAACAACAGACTTCAAGAAGAAATCTGTAAAATCTGTCATCGTTGCACGACAATACAGTCGTGCAACAGAATATAAATCAGGCTTTAAACAACCACCACCAGAGTAAATGTGTATGTGTTGCTTGTAGCAGACACATGCTGCCTATGTGAGGATAAATAATACAAACTCACATTTGCAGAAAATAAATAATAGAGTCTTCTGTGTGGTCCTCATTGTCTCCTCATCTCCTCATCACTGTGTTGTTGTTGTCGCCTCTCCTCCCCTGAAGGACAGAATGTTACAGGTCACTGAACAGCCACAACTCCAGATCCAATGACCACTCATGTAAGCTTATGTTTATTCTGCACGGTAAAATCCTCAGTGTTCATTTAAACCCAAATGAGCCTGTGTTTTCAATCTTACTTTAACACAGGATTTTACTGTGTATAGGCCTCCATGTCTTATCTGAGTTATATCAGTTATATTATAGAAACCATTTTATAGTGACGATGGCTTAAACTACATAGGCACACGTTCTACACATTCTATACAGCTATATTCTTCTTTCTTTCTTGTAGACATATAACGTTTCTTTGACACCTTTTTATGTAGCCAATATAAAAAGGAGAGAGAGAGAGAGAGAGAGAGAGAGAGAGAGAGAGACAGAGAGAGACAGAGAGGTGAGAGCAGAGAGAGAGGAGGTACATACTATAAGCACAGTAGGCAGTATCATGAATATGTACAGTATGTGAAACTATGTTTCTATGTGTCTCTGAACAATGCAGCTCTGGCCTTTGGGAATAACCTGAATACATCAAACAGGGTTGTGGTCAGCCAGCCGAGGAAGAAGAACCACCGCGCACACATGGACTTGCACGCACGCACGCACGCACGCACGTCATCATCCACCGTACTCATTTGTATTGGAACAGACAGGACAGTCAGAGAGTGATCACACCTATGAAACTATGCTTCATTCAAGATTTATTTGCAATACAACGAGAATGTTGAGAGAACGTCCTTGCTCTTTTACAACAGAGGCACGCACGCACGCACGCACAAATACACATATACATGGATGCACACATGCAAACACACTTTATCGTGTCATACGGTACACACACACATATACACACTACACACAGCAAAGACCCACTGCTGTTCCTGGAGCAGCTACTGATACACATTATGGGCCCTTCAGTAACATGAAAGAGGCTTACTGTATCTGTTGCTCAAAGGCACAAGGCCTAGGCTCTTCGTGGGGGAGGCGGAAGGGGCTTACTGGAGTTATGGAATATTCTTTCATCCGTTTTTTCTTTTTTTTCTTCAGGTCATTCAACAAAATTAGATCTCATAAATCGTGCGTGATGAAAGAAATACCGTAAGACTAGATTTATGTGATGCAAGTGGTTTCATGCAACATTATGGCTACGCTTCAGATGGAAATGACGGAGCGTTGACATCAGACGTGATTTCTGTGGAGGTCATTTGTCGTTCCCCCCCCCAGGCTAACGGGTTGATAATGGTTACAAATAATCTCAACCACCACCAGCCGAACAGAGCAGAACAGAGCATGTAAAGTAAACAGCAGTGATTCATGCATGGGCATTGGTGCAAAGTTAAAGTACATTTACTCACATACACAGTACTTAACGATGGAGTGCCGTGAGTTTTGTACTTTTTCTGTCTATGGAGTTAACATTACTCTAATAGACCTCCAGGTGTTTTGTATGTGACTATAACATGGAGTTAACATTACTCTAATAGACCTCCAGGTGTTTTGTATGTGACTATAACATGGAGTTAACATTACTCTAATAGACCTCCAGGTGTTTTGTATGTGACTATAACTTGGAGTTAACATTACTCTAATAGACCTCCAGGTGTTTTGTATGTGACTATAACTTGGAGTTAACATTACTCTAATAGACCCCCAGGTGTGCAGGTTATAATATTCAAAAATGTCTTCCCTGGTTTCTTCCGGAAAGCTGAAAGCCTTTGAGTCAAAAGGCCCAATCGAAATACACCACTTTAGTGACATCATAACCCTATAACCCCTCATCCCATTATCATGCAGCCCTATATACATTTGAAAATAGCCGATCTACAACTCACAGTGTGATACAGCTTGTAGATCTGCTATTTAAAAAATATTTTCAAACATTTTATACATTTGAAAAGTGGTGAACAATTAGTACTTTCTAGTTTTGGTAGTACTTTAAAGTGCATTTTGATACCAATACCAATTTGTACTTTCACTCAAGTAAATTTGGAATTCCGGACTATTCCTACATTGCAATATTAATACTTTAACTTAAGTAAAGAACGTGAGACCATTTTCTTCTCCCCACCACTACTGCATGCTGCTGTTCTGGTTGCTGGGTGGCCTGACCTACAGACAGTTTTACATCAGTGATGAAGGTTGCGATGCATTCAAGCTGTCAACACCTCCGATTCCAGAGCCCAGGGTGTGAATGTCACTGGGTTTTACTGTGTGCTGTCAACACCGTGTCAACGCTCACTGTGACATGTCTGCTCAGTGGTGGGAAAAGTACTTGTGTTTGTACTTGTAACCCATTTTGGGCGGGAACCCCTTTTGGTGTTTTAAGCATTATGTTATACTTTATCTATTGAAAAATCTACAAGCTTGTAGGTCTGCTATTTCTTTTTATTATCGTGAAAATGTGGTACAAATCTTTTAATATATTGAGTGAGCGTTTTTTAACTCAAATGTCAAATCTTTGTTCCTGGGGGAGTCGGTGGAACAAAATATTTTCAGCTGGGGGTCAGCGGCCAATTACATAATATTTTTGAGGGTCCTTGACATGAAAATGTTTGAGAACGACTGACATAGAAACATATGGTTTTTCAGAAAACTGTCAGGATTTAGAAGACATTTGTAGAATCGTCTTCAGGTCTTATGTAGAAATGCTCCTTTACAAGTAAAAGTCACGATTTACTTAAAGGGGAAGTGCCGTGATCTCCCCCCCCCCCCCCCCTATAACATGATCATCAAGTACTATGATTAGGACTAGGAAGTGTACAGAAAGTGTTAAAATAATGTTTTTATGTGGCCACACCCACCATTTTATTAAGTATACCTGGTTTTTACCTTAGCGCCGCCCACCTGAACTTAAACATGGGTCTGGGTTAAATGAACACTGAGGATTTCACTATGGATGCTTCTGTGTTTGTGTGTCTGTGTTCTGTGACTGTCTCTGTAATGTATGCATGAATGTGTGTGTGTGTGTGTGCGTGCGTGCGTGCATGCGCGTATGTTGTGTGTGTGTGTGGGCCCTGTGGTGGTGGTGGTGGTGGGGGGGGGGCAAGGGTAGTTTTATGGTCGTGATGTGGATAACAAGGCTTTCAGGTGGGACAATAGCAGAGCATGGGAACAGTCTGTCCTTCATGACCCTGCCACACACACACACACACACACACACACACACACACACACACACACACACACACACACACACACACACACACACACACGACATTGATTGATATTGATGTGTTGTCTAGATTTCACAGTGCCAATGACAATCAATGTCTGTATGAATCCTATAATGCAACAATGTCTGCACATACAGAGCTCTTCTGTGTGTGTGTGTGTGTGTGTGTGTGTGTGTGTGTGTGTAACCATGTGCTGGTGTGCTGCTCTCCATTTTAATGGCAATTCCTCCAGAGCCTTTCCCCATCTCCCTGTCGCCATGGTAACCGAGTGGGGTAAACGGCCACGTTTGTCTCGGGGGCCCTGGCCTTCTTTCTGCACGCACGCACGCACGCACGCACGCACGCACGCACGCACGCACACACACACACACACACACACACACACACACACACACACACACACACACACACACACACACACACACACACACACACACACACACACACACACACACACACACACACACACACACACACACACACACACACACAGTGCAACTATAAATACAAACACGCATAAAGTGCACAAAGTAAACATGAACTCCCAAAACGCACACAAAATATGTGCATGCACACACACACACACACACCAATTACCACAGTAACTCCTGCTGCTGTAAGCACTGGGTTTTCTCTCCGCGTCGTTCCCTCACAGTCACCATGCCCAGCTGCTTCAAAACAGTCATTAGTATCTCCCATCTCAGGCATTATCGGGGCTTTCCCACATGTTCCTTCTCTGCGTGTCCCTGATATCTATTACACACAACAAGACAGTGGAGAGGGAACATTTGGGAAAGCCACAATAATGCTTGAGATAAGCAGTTCAGACGAATAACGAATAATAATCCATAGGCTACTAATTATCCAAAATGTATAAATCATGGAAAAGGGGTCAGGCGGGTTGGCCTTTTCGGTGAGGGGTCAGAATAAATTATGGACTTATATGGTTATTCGTCTCGGAAATGCCTCAGTGAAGTGATTCTCTGTCTGTCTGCACCGTGCCGTGTTCAGGACTCGTCTCTGGAGATCGGCAGTGGGAGCCAGTTCACATTTGACCCCCTTCTGTCTCGCTGGGCTGAGCTTCAGGATGTTCCTGCAGTGGGAAAGGTCCCGGTCTGCCTGGATTAAAGTCTGGCCAGAGCACGGAGGGCCATATAGTGTTGACTCCGTCCAGCAGGTTGTTTGTTCAGGAGGCCCTCGCTGACACCAGACGGAGCTATGCTGCGGAGGGTTGAGGGGGGAGTCCTGTGCCAGGAAGATAATTATATGCAAATCCTCTAAGACCAACAGCCTGGGTATAAATCTCACCCTTGCATGCCGAAACTGTTGCTCATGATCACCACGGCTTCAGAGCTGAGTGAGCATGTGTGACACCCGGGATCTTAACCACTAGACCAAAGGGATATCCCTCTGGAACAGGGGAGATATTAGACTTTTGAGGGGTAACAAGAATACTCGCCGCATTTATCCTTTTTGGCGAGTTAACTTAAGGATTCGCCGAAACGTTACGAAAACTCGCCGAAACGTGACGAAAACTCGCCGCGGGGGCGACGCTTCTTCACATTCTGGCGAGTGTTCGTCACGTTTCGGGGCACTTTTAGCAGCTGCAGCTGCAAGTTTCTGAATGTTCTCAGAGTCCGCAGGCTGATCTACAAGCTCACAACGTGAGCTCATTCTGGCGAGTTTCCTTCACGTTTCGGGGCACTTTCACCAGCTGCAGCTGCAAGTGGCTGATCTACAACGTGTCCGGACGCGACGCGAACAACTAGTTCCCTCAGTGTTTGTGTTTTCTTCACTTTCACTTCACTTTTGAGCCCATCAGGCAGAGACTCTGAGCCACTGCTACACATGCACTGTGCAGGAGAAAGCGGAACCTCTGGTGCACTGTTTCCCAGACACTGGGTTCGACTCGGGAGTCGGGACCCATCTTTCATACGATTAAAAAATATATATAATAATTTTAATAAATAAAATAAACAAATAATAACTTTTCACCAATTAAAAGCAATTCCAAAAATTTTCTAAATGAAAGAAATCACACCCGTGTGAACCGAGTGGTGCAACTCCCCCCCCCCCCCCCTCTCTCTCTGTTAAACAGCGCCCCTAATGGTACTCATTATATGATGCTCATAGTCACATAGGTGAACACATAGGTGAACACATAGGTGCAGGACACAGACAAAGCTGTTCCTACCACTCAAAAAAAGAAATCCATACACACACATGTGCGCGTGCACACACACTATAGTGCTATATTATAAGATGTTCTGAAGCCGAAAAATATCTTTGGCTGAAAACAAGCAGTTGCGCGTGCGTGTGCGTGCGCGTGCACACACACACACACACACACACACACACACACACACACACACACACACACACACACACACACACACACACACACACACAGAGGCCATAGTTAATCTGGAAGAGGCACTTCCCACAAAGGCATGGAGGGGAAGGGTGAGTCGAGAAGAGTTGAAAATCACACAACAAAAGCCTTATTCGTGTTAATTAATCCATTTGTAAATAGTGAACAAATAGCTAGTAGTAACCAAACGGGCTGTGGAAGGTGTGACAGGTCCATTTATGGTTACATGGTTAAATGAACCCTGAGGATTCTGCAGTGCACGTGAAGGGGTTGGTTAGAGTGGCAATGAACATACAGTAATGAACATGCAGGCGTGCAGCCAACGTGTAGAGATGAGACTAATTGTTGTGATCTCTAAAAGGACCCTCTGTCTGGCTCTGGCCCGGGAGAACAAACAAAGAGACACTGAAGCACTGAGGCAGTATCACACATTATGGGCTGTATTTTGCGTGTCTTAAGTACCAGGTCTTATTCCCTAACTTGAGTAAACTATAAGACCTGGAGGCGTGATCAATGCTCTTTGGACACTCAGAATAGCCAAATGGCATTGATCACGCCTCCAGGTCTTTAGTTTACTCAAGTTAGGGAATAAGACCTGGTACTTAAGACACGCAACATACAGCCCATAGGTTCACAAAGTATATTACACAGACAGGGAATATTTATAGTGCTGGATCGTAGAAATGAGACAGCAAGATATGAAGATGCTTGACATACTGTAGGAACGTGGCATGATAATGTGCAAGGCTGACCTCACGATCTACAAGGCTAGCCTTACTGTCGGCATGCCAGGCTGACCTTATGGTGCCACCTAACAGGATGCCTCACATATCTAGAAAGTACAATGCAGACAGAGAAACATATCGCTATCTCAAGTTCAGTACACAGACTTACTTAGCTGCACATGGCATGATTAATAACAATGAAGAGAGACAAAACAAAAGCAGTCTGGGAAGTGAGCAGGAGACAAGGTCAGAGGTTGTGGCCGTGTGTTGGTCAAGATGGAGAGAGAGAGAGACAGGTGTAGCACAGTGTGAAAGTGCATTCGGCTCGATAGAAGTGGAACTGACGAGGAAAGGAGGAAGCAAGTGAACTTAAAAAGTCACTGACAGACGTATATGCGCGGTTGAGTCGAGCTAGATTTGCCACCAGACAATCATATTGTGAACATGGGGTGAGTACAGCTGCCGATATGGGCATATCCTATATTCAGCTATAGATTCTTGTCCTAACACTAACATTAAATGCCATTGACAGTGAATGGAGAATGTACGTCATATGTACACGAGTGAATCTGTATTTTTGTTAAATTACCATTGAATGGAGAATTTACGTATGCACGTGTCTGAGCAAATCAACATGTTACGTCATGATGATGTACGATGATAAGAGCACCCCTCACTTCACACGGGTGTGATTTTTGTCTCTACCGATACTATAACGTGCCAGGTACTGAGAGCCTATAGGTTCATACTTCATACATCAGACAGAAGACTAGACAGGAAAGAGGAGAAATAAAACAAGCATCTGTCGATGACACTATTACAGTCTATTCACTATTACAGTCTATTCAAAATGATGTTAAATAAGAATGGTTAGCCTATTTCATGCATTTCTAATAAGAATTTGATTGTTTGTTCGGAATTGAATATAATATTATCCATAAACAGGAAAAAGTTGTTGGGAAAAAGTATGTATGCTACTTATTGTTGGTATTGAATAAATTTTTTCATGGATTGTTAAGTATCTGCAACAGTGGATGTGTGAGTGTGTGTGTGTGTGTGTGTGTGTGTGTGTGTGTGTGTGTGTGTGTGTGTGTGTGCGTGCGTGCGTGCGTGCGTGCGTGCGTGCGTGCGTGCGTGCGTGCGTGCGTGCGAGCACAACTGCTTGTTTTCAGCTAAAGAGTATTTTGGCTTCAGAACAGTTAGAGAATGTGTTTATTTTGACATCTTATCTATAGCTAAACTCAAATGAAGTCATATGAGATTATATCCAAGGTAACAATGTTTAGTTATCAGTTGTCGCAGATTACTATGAAAACTTGCGAAACCCATCAGTCGGTTGGTTCGTCGGTCACGCCTCCATATATGGTTGTCAGTCCATTACTCCTTGTGATGTCAGGCCTCGTAACGCCTTGTGACGTCACGCCTACACTCCCTGCTTGTTTTCAGCTAAAGAGTATTTTGGCTTCAGAACAGTTAGAGAATGTGTTTATTTTGACATCTTATCTATAGCTAAACTCAAATGAAGTCATATGAGATTATATCCAAGGTAACAATGTTTAGTTATCAGTTGTCGCAGATTACTATGAAAACTTGCGAAACCCATCAGTCGGTTGGTTCGTCGGTCACGCCTCCATATATGGTTGTCAGTCCATTACTCCTTGTGATGTCAGGCCTCGTAACGCCTTGTGACGTCACGCCTACACTCCCTGTTATGCCCATATATGGAGATCCCTGATGTCATCAATATTAAGCCCACAAAGCGTGAGTCACGCCTCATTACATCACACCTTGTAACACGCCCCATATACATTAATACACATTCCATATGTTGATCTGACCTCATCAAACCCTGTATTAAGCAGTGTGATAGTAACAATTCCTGATGAAGACCCGGAGGGGTCGAAACGTTGATTCCTGATTCCTATAATAAAATTGATGGGAGCTTAAAAAACGGTGTGCGGACTTCCTACCTTCTTTCTGATGGTAACAACACAGGAAGTGGTCAGAGCCTGAGAAACTCTGGGGAGGAAGTAGAGATTTACAATGGCTTTGTGTCTAAAAGTGTAACGCTTGTTACTTGGTCTGGTTTCCAAGACTACAATTCACTTTCACAATTCACACTGATAGTTTACACATTTACACAATGTACATTTATTACCATAATACCGTGGCACTTAGAGCATAAACCAATTATCAGCTTCATAACAATGCTAATGTAACACCCGGGATTCGAACTCTGATCTCCTGCGTGAAAGTCCAACATCTTAACCACTAGACCAAAGGGATATCCCTGTGGACCAGGGGAGATATTAGACTTTTGAGGCAGAAGCTGTGAGCCACTGCTATACACTAAATGGCATCATACAGTATATAATGATATAGTTATAACAATGTTGCATGTACAATCTTTGTGCACCAGAATGCTACGCACACCAAAGTCCTTGTGGTGTTGCCGGTCCACAGGACCACAAGGTGGTTGCACGCATTGGTAGCCAAAGTGCCAATTTGTAGGACGCAGCATAAAGAAACCAACGTTTCAGCAGGTATACCTGCACTGCGTTCTCTAATAAAGTATTGGCACTTTGGCTACCAGTGTGCATACATAATCTTTATTATCCTTCCGGATGGTGGGCTACAAAATATGGCCCCGTCAGCAGGTATAGGGTCTAACCCCCACACACACAGTCACACACACACACACACACACACACACACACACACACACACACACACACACACACACACACACACACACACACACACAGAGTGCTCCCCCAGAGTTAGTGTCAAAGTGTCCTTGAGCAAGACTCTGAACCCCTAATTGCTCCCGATGTGCAGGTTGGTGCCTTGCATGGTTTCCCCTGGCTTCGGTGTGAATGGGTGAATGTAATGCACAATCTCTGTAAAGCGCCTTGGATAAAGGCGCTATATAAATGCACCATTTAACAATGTCACAGAAACCTTCTTGAAAGGTTTTGCTCATAAATACTCACAAATACCAAAAGTACCAGATCTGCACAATGTCTTGCGATATGATGAATGTAAATGTATTACACTAGATGCAACAATTGCAATTGCATAATTCTAGTTTCAATGTACAGTTGATGTTTGGAGAGTATATTGTTTCAACAGAACAGAATCTAGGTTTATGGTTTAACTGGTATCCAGGCTCTATAGGCCTACACCAGTGGATCTCAAAGTGGGGTCCGGGGACCCCCAGTGGTCCTTGGTGGGGATCCAGGGCGTCCCCAGCAGATCTACAAGCTCACAACATGTCACTTCGTGAGGCAATTGTTTGGACGATTTTGAATAACTTTGATAATCTTCTCTTCTGGGGGTCCCTGGCAAAACATTTTCAGATACATAATGAATACTGGAAAGCTTGCATCAAAACACAGTCAACCCGGGCGTAAAGCCGGCAGAACTATCAGCCCCATCTAGTGGGCTTTTACTTGTATTGCAGTCAGTTCAAACTAAAAATGGAAATTCACAGCCTCCCTGCAGGCAACCTCTCAATTCAACTTGTCCTTTTGTTTTTGTGTTTTTTGCTGTTTCTTCTTTTTGTGCCAGGTGGTTATCAACTCTGCAATCATTAAAGGGCTGAAGTACAACCAAACCAATCGAATCTTCCACCAGTGGCGTGATGCCAGACATTTGTGGGAGCTGAACTTTCTTACCGCTGACGATGCCACTCTGTTTGCCAACTCTATGCATGCATGCAACGCATGCATTACAGGTGGTCAGCGAAACAGACTCGGGTAAGTACAGCAAAGTGAGGATTGGGCATATATATGGGTATAGGGCAAAGCAGTGGGCGTGGTTTTCTGGCTCAACTGAAAAATCAGCCATTCATAGAGATTGAGAATCTGAGGGCGGAGCTTACTGGTCAAAGTGACAGATGTGTTCCCCATGAGTCAAGACACATGTGGAAACAAGTGCCGTGGCTTTAGGCCAAACGAGGCGTGATGCCTGTTCAAAGGTTTCATTTTCAAACGATTGCTATAGCGCCCCCCTTTGGCCAATTGGAGTAAGACTGGTTTCAGGGACCCGGGCTTGGATTCGTAATAATGGTAACCATATATAAAACATTAAGGACATTTTATTTTACCGGTTTTAGCCACTGTCCTATATTTAAGGCGTGCAGTGCACATGCTTCTCACTGCTAGGTTATAAACATCTTTAATAAACAACTCGGTGTGTGAAGCTGTAAAGTGCTAGTAAACTTGATATTGTTCAACACACAAACTGCCTCTGACACCATGACAGGCAGTCGGGGCGGGGCAGGTGGACCAGTACTACTGTATAACTAGAAGTAGCCTATAGACTCACTACTGCTACTCATAATGTTATCAATGTTGAATTGTCTTCCAGCTGCAACCACCCCATTCGACCGACATCTGGCCCGTCTGGAAGAGGAGCTCACCTGTCCTGTGTGCCATGATATCTTTGAACATCCTGTTCTGCTGTCGTGCAGCCACAGCTTCTGCAAAGGCTGTCTGCAGCAATGGTGGACAGGGAGACCAACACATGAATGTCCCTTTTGTAGGAGGATTGTCAGTGACATTCCTCCTACAAACTTGGTGTTGAAGAACCTTTGTAGGAACTTCTTGGAGGAGAAACGCCAGAGTAACTTGTCGGTGAGCTCAGAAGTCCTCTGTGCTGCACACGGGGAGAAGCTCAGGCTCTTCTGTCTGGACGATGAACAGTTGGCGTGTCTTGTGTGTCGGGATTCAGAAAAACACACTGGTCACAAGTTCTTACCTGTGAGCGAAGCGTCGGGCGTTGCAAATAGAAAGTCCAGGAATTACTGAAGCCTTTAAAGAAGAATCTGGAAGACTTTGATCAAGTTAAAACAAATTATGACCAAACAGAAAATCACATTAAGGTCCAGGCCCTGGAGACGCAGATTAAGGAACAAGTAGGCTACCTCAAAATTATACTGAAGTATACAGTATAGGCCTACTTGAGTATATGTACTTAGTTACTTTTGACCCCCATGCATCCTTACAGGAAGAAGTCTGGGCTCTTCAATGTGAAATTGGTAATTCGTTTCAAACATCCCCACATGCCAACTTTTTCTGAAGACCCTGATTTTGCATCCTGTTTTTTGTATTCTCATTAGCAACCCTCTTCTTGTGAGAGACATCCCTTTCATTCATCTCATTATCGTAGGCGTCCTGCATGCCTGCAGTGTGTTTGTGGTCTTTTATTACCCACACTGCGTGGCAAAATGGGCTTGGATACTTTCCAGGCAGGCGCTGGCAAGAAACCTTAGCTTTGGTATAATGTATACCTCCCTTCACTTCCTCTCTACACTCTATTCATATTTTCTCCTTCCATCTCACTGTGAGACCTTTGTAATCATTCTGATCTGTAAAAAAGCAGCAAGCACAGTTATACTTTTCAGAGTGAATAATATGAAGCTGGCCTATCACACCTATCTGATCTTGTGTTTATTCTTGTATTTTTTCCAACCACTGATGGTCAAAACTAACTGAACTAACTAGGATCTGTGGGAAATAAATAAATGGGGTTTGCGATCGACATAAGTCCAGGTGTCCACCTGTGTCCACTAAATGTGAGAGCCCATCCACTACACACACTCTGACTTGCACATTTTCGGCTAAACTGAAAAACCGATTCAGTTCACGCTAGATGAATGCAACCAGAGCAAATTACAGAAATCATAGTTATAAAAAATAACAATAATATTAATATTAATGCCCTATCGCCTATTTGGTTAACACACTGAGGACAACAACACCAGTGGTTCTCAGACTTTTAATATTAAGGACTCCATAACACTAAGAGTGTACAAAAACCAAGTGGACTCAGAGTTACAGACCTGTAAGGATCCATTTGGAACCCCTCGAGGAACCATGGGGGTCTCCGAACCCACTTTGAGAACCACTGATCTGGCTCTCTGGTTATGCTCTCACACACACACACACACACACACACACACACACACACACACACACACACACACACACACACACACACACACACACACACACACACACACACACACACACACACACACACACACACACACACACACACACACACACACACACACACACACACACACACACGTGAATGGCCATATTGTGTGACTGAATGTTCGTGTCCATTTTGACATAAAAAATACTCTTGCTGATATACTGTAGGTTTGAAATGGGAGATTTGCTGTCAAAGAGCGGGTGTTACTATACTGTACCGATGGAGCCAACTGCTGGAGTTTGGCTGCCCTCTCTGTGTGTACCATCCTGCAGTTCTCCACTCATTACTGTGGAAGCATAAATAAATAAACAGTTCATGGTTGAAGAAGCAGACAAAATTTGCCAGCTGGGCAAAATTACATTGAGTGGCCTTGGGCATGGTTGGAGTGGTAGCGAAAAATGTGAAGAAACTGTGAGAAACTGTCAAGTGCATTGATTTCACTGACATCAGTGTAGTGCTACTACAGTAGAGTAAGATAAAACTTCTTGAACAGGAATGCAGAATAGAATGTCTAAACTTGAAATCCACTGTTTAGGCTACTTTAGTTTGAATTCAGATGGAAAAGGTTTGAAGATTATGTATTATTTATCCATTCATAAATGTATACCAGACCAACTGTTGACAATAGACACCTGATTGTAAAACACTGTGGATAAAAGTCTGATAGGACAGGTAGGAATGTGCAACGTCAGCTCATGCACCAAATGGGGATACAGTAGTATCTATTTCCAGGTATGGCCACTTGTGCAGAAACATTCTGTTTGCTGCTGCAGAGCATTGCCATCTGCTGTTCATTGGATTTAGTGCACCATACATGAATAATTGCCCATTAATTTTCCCCATAGAGATCTACAAAAATATTTAAATCAATTATTGTAAGCCTATAGAATCAAGCCATTCAGTATCCTGGACTGAGACATGGGATTGTTGACACAAATCAGTGAATTTGCGAACTTAACTGGCCTAAAACACCATTAATGTTTTCTTGGAAAAATAACTGCACAAAAATGAATTTCACCCACTTTATTTTACTTGATGTAAATAAAGATATGATTTTTTTGACTGACCTAATAATAATAATAATAATAATAATATTATTAATAGCCCCCCTCATTTCACACGAGTGTGAGTGTGATAGACCGGGTTGCAATTGTTTCTCCCGCAAAGTCTGGCAACGCTGGCCATGATCGAACCAGAGTAATCTAGTAAGAGAGTGGTGAGTGGCGACACTATTGACTCCCATTGTAACAATGGAATGCGGAAGTGCTCATTCTATCTCAATGGTTTGGTTCCAATGTTTGGAACTTTGCGGCGAGATCAAAGCGTGTCGCCACTCGCCACTCTCTTACTAGATTACTCTGGATCGAACGAGCGTCATGGAGCACGGCGCATGCGCGTCGTCCAGCGCGTCCCTTCTTATCTAAGTTCCTTGTCTGGAATAGAAGAAAGCACAGGAGACTTTACTGTACAATATCATACAATGGGGTGAGTAGCGAGTACTAGCGACTATTAACGCACGAACCATTGACAACATCGGCATGGTGAAAACACCCGATGACTAAATGAAATGGCCAAACTGCATGGGTTGTTGTTGCAAATACCAAACCGTCGCGTGTTATTATGGAGGAGGAAGGAGGGAGGGTTAAAGCGATGCTAAACATGACAGCTGCACTCCGCCTACACACACACAAAGCATCCTTCACGTCTTCATTGCGCCTGCATGCTAGCGCTCATAACGATACAGTGTATCAAGGACGCGCGTATAACAAAAAAGAAAAGGGAAAAAAAGACAACGGAAAGATCTGTGAAGTTAACCTTGACAAAACGCGAGTAAAACAGGAGAAAGTAGTAGAAGTAGTAGTAGTACAGCAGGGGTATTGTTATAACACCTATAGCCTAAATGCATTACCGGTATTAATGTATAGGCTATATCCGCACGTTTGTCGCTCTGCCGAAAATAGCCGATCTCTGTACATGTACAGTGCGTCGATGCCAGGCGTTGTGAGCTTGTAGATCGGCTATTTTCGGTAGAGAGACTGACTGTCCTCAGCCAGGCAGAGTCATGCTCACTTGAAGCGCCATCAGATAGAGCGGTAGGCAATTAAGCCAAGCCAACACAGTATATAAGCTAGTATTATTTAAATGTATAGGTTATGATCATTGAAATTGGTAACTTAACTTAAAAACAGTAGTTCCACTTCCATTGTGAATATATTATGGCCCTTATAGTGAGCTTTAACCCTAATAATACCGGTAAGACGCCTGGGGGCGAGAAGCGACCTCGCCTTTAGCGTGTCTTGAGTGTACAGGGTTTGATGAGGTCAGATCAACATGGAATGTCAGAACAGGTCAGCTCCATATATGGAGATATAAGGGTGGCAGTGTCTTGAGTGTACAGGGTTTGATGAGGGCACAGGTAGGACCGGGCCTTAATTCTGGGACCTGTTGAGAACTAGTTTTTGCCGGTTGCGGCTGCGCTAATAACTTTGGGCAGTCCCGTCTAGTTTAAATGGACAGGTATCAGTGAAAAGGGAGACATCGAAGAGTTAGGATTGGATGGGGAGGGTCAACATTATGGAATATATATATATAAGATATTTAATATCTATGTCAGAACAGGTTCTGACATATATCCATATACTAATATTGATGACATCAAGGATCTCCATATATGGGCTTAATTGCGACAGCAGGTCAGATGTACACATATCCCTGATGTACTATCATCCCTGATGATGTCATAGTGATGTCACAAGACCTGGGCACAATATATGGGGGCTTTCCCCATGTATAGGGATTTTACTATCATCCCTGATGATGTCATAGTGATGTCAAGAGACCTGGGCACAATATATGGGGGCTTTCCCCATGTATAGGGATTTTACCATCATCCCTGATGTCTGATGTCATAGTGATGTCACGACACCTGGGCACAATATATGACGTGACAAATTGAGTGACAAAATTGAGTGTGACATGACCGTCTATGGACATGACGTGACAAAAACGCAAGGTTTCATAGTTAACTGCGACCTTTGGTCGCAACCACTAAATATTGTACAGCATGCAGACGTTAATGATCAGTATTATGTATGTATGTATGTAGCTCTGGTCCATAGCTCTAACGCATTAGAGCTATGGACCAGAGCTAGTATGTATGTATGTATGTATGTATGTGGTTAAAATGGGTAAGGTTTAAAAAAGGCAAAAGCATGCTCTGTTGCACTGGCCTAAAAGTGGGTCCTTAAAAACTGCTTCAACTTCTGAGATGTATGTATGTACAGTATGTATGTATGTATGTATGTATGTAATGTATGTATGTATTTAAAAGGGGGGCTTTTTGTAAAATCCCAGCCTACAATACCTTCATATATAAAAATATATTTCCAAAGTAAGGTTACCACAACTTACCCTCTCTGTGTGTACCATCCTGCAGTTCTCCACTCATTACTGTGGAAGCATAAATAAATAAACAGTTCATGGTTGAAGAAGCAGACAAAATTTGCCAGCTGGGCAAAATTACATTGAGTGGCCTTGGGCATGGTTGGAGTGGTAGCGAAAAATGTGAAGAAACTGTGAGAAACTGTCAAGTGCATTGATTTCACTGACATCAGTGTAGTGCTACTACAGTAGAGTAAGATAAAACTTCTTGAACAGGAATGCAGAATAGAATGTCTAAACTTGAAATCCACTGTTTAGGCTACTTTAGTTTGAATTCAGATGGAAAAGGTTTGAAGATTATGTATTATTTATCCATTCATAAATGTATACCAGACCAACTGTTGACAATAGACACCTGATTGTAAAACACTGTGGATAAAAGTCTGATAGGACAGGTAGGAATGTGCAACGTCAGCTCATGCACCAAATGGGGATACAGTAGTATCTATTTCCAGGTATGGCCACTTGTGCAGAAACATTCTGTTTGCTGCTGCAGAGCATTGCCATCTGCTGTTCATTGGATTTAGTGCACCATACATGAATAATTGCCCATTAATTTTCCCCATAGAGATCTACAAAAATATTTAAATCAATTATTGTAAGCCTATAGAATCAAGCCATTCAGTATCCTGGACTGAGACATGGGATTGTTGACACAAATCAGTGAATTTGCGAACTTAACTGGCCTAAAACACCATTAATGTTTTCTTGGAAAAATAACTGCACAAAAATGAATTTCACCCACTTTATTTTACTTGATGTAAATAAAGATATGATTTTTTTGACTGACCTAATAATAATAATAATAATAATAATATTATTAATAGCCCCCCTCATTTCACACGAGTGTGAGTGTGATAGACCGGGTTGCAATTGTTTCTCCCGCAAAGTCTGGCAACGCTGGCCATGATCGAACCAGAGTAATCTAGTAAGAGAGTGGTGAGTGGCGACACTATTGACTCCCATTGTAACAATGGAATGCGGAAGTGCTCATTCTATCTCAATGGTTTGGTTCCAATGTTTGGAACTTTGCGGCGAGATCAAAGCGTGTCGCCACTCGCCACTCTCTTACTAGATTACTCTGGATCGAACGAGCGTCATGGAGCACGGCGCATGCGCGTCGTCCAGCGCGTCCCTTCTTATCTAAGTTCCTTGTCTGGAATAGAAGAAAGCACAGGAGACTTTACTGTACAATATCATACAATGGGGTGAGTAGCGAGTACTAGCGACTATTAACGCACGAACCATTGACAACATCGGCATGGTGAAAACACCCGATGACTAAATGAAATGGCCAAACTGCATGGGTTGTTGTTGCAAATACCAAACCGTCGCGTGTTATTATGGAGGAGGAAGGAGGGAGGGTTAAAGCGATGCTAAACATGACAGCTGCACTCCGCCTACACACACACAAAGCATCCTTCACGTCTTCATTGCGCCTGCATGCTAGCGCTCATAACGATACAGTGTATCAAGGACGCGCGTATAACAAAAAAGAAAAGGGAAAAAAAGACAACGGAAAGATCTGTGAAGTTAACCTTGACAAAACGCGAGTAAAACAGGAGAAAGTAGTAGAAGTAGTAGTAGTACAGCAGGGGTATTGTTATAACACCTATAGCCTAAATGCATTACCGGTATTAATGTATAGGCTATATCCGCACGTTTGTCGCTCTGCCGAAAATAGCCGATCTCTGTACATGTACAGTGCGTCGATGCCAGGCGTTGTGAGCTTGTAGATCGGCTATTTTCGGTAGAGAGACTGACTGTCCTCAGCCAGGCAGAGTCATGCTCACTTGAAGCGCCATCAGATAGAGCGGTAGGCAATTAAGCCAAGCCAACACAGTATATAAGCTAGTATTATTTAAATGTATAGGTTATGATCATTGAAATTGGTAACTTAACTTAAAAACAGTAGTTCCACTTCCATTGTGAATATATTATGGCCCTTATAGTGAGCTTTAACCCTAATAATACCGGTAAGACGCCTGGGGGCGAGAAGCGACCTCGCCTTTAGCGTGTCTTGAGTGTACAGGGTTTGATGAGGTCAGATCAACATGGAATGTCAGAACAGGTCAGCTCCATATATGGAGATATAAGGGTGGCAGTGTCTTGAGTGTACAGGGTTTGATGAGGGCACAGGTAGGACCGGGCCTTAATTCTGGGACCTGTTGAGAACTAGTTTTTGCCGGTTGCGGCTGCGCTAATAACTTTGGGCAGTCCCGTCTAGTTTAAATGGACAGGTATCAGTGAAAAGGGAGACATCGAAGAGTTAGGATTGGATGGGGAGGGTCAACATTATGGAATATATATATATAAGATATTTAATATCTATGTCAGAACAGGTTCTGACATATATCCATATACTAATATTGATGACATCAAGGATCTCCATATATGGGCTTAATTGCGACAGCAGGTCAGATGTACACATATCCCTGATGTACTATCATCCCTGATGATGTCATAGTGATGTCACAAGACCTGGGCACAATATATGGGGGCTTTCCCCATGTATAGGGATTTTACTATCATCCCTGATGATGTCATAGTGATGTCAAGAGACCTGGGCACAATATATGGGGGCTTTCCCCATGTATAGGGATTTTACCATCATCCCTGATGTCTGATGTCATAGTGATGTCACGACACCTGGGCACAATATATGACGTGACAAATTGAGTGACAAAATTGAGTGTGACATGACCGTCTATGGACATGACGTGACAAAAACGCAAGGTTTCATAGTTAACTGCGACCTTTGGTCGCAACCACTAAATATTGTACAGCATGCAGACGTTAATGATCAGTATTATGTATGTATGTATGTAGCTCTGGTCCATAGCTCTAACGCATTAGAGCTATGGACCAGAGCTAGTATGTATGTATGTATGTATGTATGTGGTTAAAATGGGTAAGGTTTAAAAAAGGCAAAAGCATGCTCTGTTGCACTGGCCTAAAAGTGGGTCCTTAAAAACTGCTTCAACTTCTGAGATGTATGTATGTACAGTATGTATGTATGTATGTATGTATGTAATGTATGTATGTATTTAAAAGGGGGGCTTTTTGTAAAATCCCAGCCTACAATACCTTCATATATAAAAATATATTTCCAAAGTAAGGTTACCACAACTTACCAGTGAAGGGCAACATGCCCATTCACTGGGGACTATGCAAGGCAGAGGCGTCCACCCCCCTGAGTCCAAGTTAGACTAGACCGCATACCTAAACCATGGTCCGAAACCATGACCAAAATAAAATGTACTACTACAAAATGTACTAATACTACTTAAAATACTACTTACTACTATTAAATTGTATTATAACTACACATTGTAGTTAACAGTGAAAGATGAAAAAATGTCTTAACAGAAAAGCGTCACAATTAACATTCATAACGCCATTTGTGGAAGACTGAAAGACGGGCAGCATTGGCTCATAAGGAGTTCAGATAGGTTTACATTTTGCCCCAGGCTACATTCTTTTTCAGTTGCAAGAGTGAAATCGATCAATATCAACAATATTATCCCTTGTGGGGGTGAAGACAACAACGTCTATGGTTCAGAATGAGTCGAATTCATTATGCCTGTGCTGTGTGCGAAGCCATGCCTCTCCTCTTCTGACATTGAGGATCTTGAGTCACCGTCTCGGGAGAGTCGCATCACATTACCTCTAGGCTCGTTGATTTAAACAGGGACTGCACTGCATTGTCACTGTCTTTATTTGGACACACTTCGACACGGACAGGTTTACTATGCATGTATGCTTGAGTTTCTCTCATTATGTTCCTTACACAATCGAGCAAAAGCAGTCCATTTTGTGTCCTCATATTTGACCTTTCTGAGAACTTAGGCAATGGAGGCACTACAACAATAATATGCTTAATTTATACAGTGTCACGATGGTGTCTCTCACCGAAAATAACAGAACTACAAACTCGCAGTGGGAGTGCATATTAGGTCGACCGCATTTATGTTACAGTAAGCTTAATGATGTCCAAAATCTGCGTAGATTCGATTTAAATTAATGACATTAGTGAACGCCATACACAACACATGGTAACATGATTCACCCTCATTCAACTTATCATATCTCTGCTGTCTAGAAGAAACCGCCTAACTGTAAATTCTTCAGGAAATTGCAAAACACCCAGCTCATGTGGAGTTAGGAGGTTTCTGTCAAAGCGCTTTTTAATACTTTGAATTGATTCATTATTTTTTTAACCAACACACAGACGTAAAGGGTGTTCAACAGCATTGATTCATGGAAAAAAAATCTAAAACCTCAAAAATGGAGTTAGGTGGTTTCTTCCGGACAGCAAACGACATCCCCCTCTCTCCCTCACTAACTCAATGATCTCTCTTCCTCCCAAACCGGTCACCTCACCCTCTTCATCTCCCTAATCGTCCAGTCAACCCGCCTCTTGCTGACCCTCGAACGGTGACGATTGGCCCCTCCCGCCGCCCGTCAGCATGCAAGGGTTCTACTCCAAGCTAGACTCCTCCTCCGCCCCTCTGTTAGGGGCGGGGTTCGGAGGAGCAGGGGGAGAGGCTGTCCCCATGCCGCTCAGCCTGGCCGTGGAGACGGAGAAAGCACAGGCCCTCCTGCAGACCTTTAGCTCCGCCTCCCTCCTGGCGTCCACCGGCCTGGGGGTGTTCTGCGTGGCGGCCGACCACGCCCTCCAGCTGCCGGTCGTCGGGCATCACCTGTGGCTGAGGGCGTTGCTGGACAACGCCACGCACGGATTGGTGGGACTGTGGTCGTGGGCCATCGTGATTGGACTGAGAAAAAAGAGCGACCTGTATGAGATTCTGTTGGCCGGGCTGCTGGCCTCTCTCATAGACCTGGACCACTTCTACTTGGCTGGATCTCTGTCACTCAAGGTAAGAAGAATATCCAACCAGATCTCTCCTTCCTATCCTTCTGTCCCTCCCACTGTTACCACAGGGACTTTGTTACAAGGTTTCTGGAACGGCTGAAGATGGAGGTCAACTCGTCAGTCGTCACCAACATTAACCTGATTCGCTTGCTTTGTATCCCCACCTAATGGACAGACACTTGTGTGTACCGTGCACACATACATGCTCACCAAGCCCGGCGCTGCTCGCTTGTCCTCGCTATTGAGATATTTCAGGCTTTCAGGCAACAAATAAATCTTTATTATGGCCTTCCAAAATCTGAAATGATGCACAGTAAATTGCAGAAGTTTGCTTCCAAACAATATCTAGCAGCTAAAGCAAATACAGGTATCAGTAGCCCATACAAGTCTTTCACTTTCACTTTTCACCGTGGATCAGAAATCAGGTTTACATGAGAACAGAGACAGATCTTTCTCCAGTGAAACCTGATATGTCTCTTAATTATTGCAATATTATATAACAAATCACTCGCTTTTGTCCAAGTAACGTTATTGATCATCTCTATAACATATTGGACCCGAGGCAAAGAACCAGACAAAGAAGAGTTACTTAAGTCTAAGACGGCTTCAACCCATTTTGGTGTCTTAAACATTTGTTATAATTTAGCTATTGAAAAATAGCAGATCTACAAACTCATAGCTTGTAGGTCTATGAGCTATGAGCTTGTAGGTCTGCTATTTTTGAAAAATCTTGAAAATATTTATTTCAGAAAATTGGAGGATTTAGACGTTTTTTTTTAAATTGAGGTCAGGCCCGTGTTACTCTTTTCAGTGTTATACAATGTTTATTCTAAGGTCAAGATGAGTGATTTCTCGGTTTCTCTGTTCTTGACATATATTGACGTCTTCCTCACCATCACCCCCCCCCCCCCTGTCCGTCCGTCCTTACCAGGCTGCTGTATCTCTGCCCCATCGGCCTCCTCTCCACTGCTCCTCCCTAATCCCCCTCCTGTGCCTCTCGCTCCGCTTCCTCATGTGGCTCGGACGCCTCAAAGACGCCTGGTGCTCCCTGCCGTGGATGCTGTTCGTCGCCATGGCCACGCACCACGTGCGGGACGGCGTGCGGCACGGCCTGTGGCTGTGCCCGCTGGGCAACACGGCGCCGATCCCCTACTGGCTGTACGTGAGCACCACGGCGACCCTTCCTCATCTGTGCTCGGTGCTCATGTACCTGACGGGAACGAGGGACGTGATCTCTACCAAGCACGGGGTGGCAATTGATGTCTAAACCCTGCAATGTATAATGCGCACGCACGCACGCACATGCGCTCACACACACACACACACACACACACACACACACACACACACACACACTCACTATGCTAGGCACATCTTTCTGGTAGGGGTCATGTCTGGGGCAGAAGTGGACACGACTAGTACAGTATAAAAGCATTTTAGACTGCCTGGTCAGTGGTTATTAACATGTGTTCTGATCATGGTCAGATACAAATTTTAAATCATAAAACTAATGTCTAAATGCGTATTTTATGTCGTGATCGAAGGTAATTTGGAGCAGCTTGGGGTGCATTTTTAATGCCATGAAGCGCTAATTATGGATAAGCCACAAACAGTTTTGCACAGGCTTGACCCCTGACCTGTCATGTAAGTAAGTAGGTGCGAGAAGCTTATTGTCGGTATCAGCCAGAGCGTGGGAGTCTATCCCCGTTTTGCAGTGCACTACTAGACCCCTGGGAGATGGATCGCTGAGGTGGAGTGGAACACCTACCATCAGCTCCCAGTACGTGCCGCACGACTTGCCACACCCCAAGCCGTGCTACTCATTTACAGAGTCGGCGGTGCCCGGGAATCGAACCCATGTGGTCAAGAGGCGAGTGCCCTATACTGTCTGAGCTAACCGGACACTGTCACATACCCGAGTCCTTATGATATCACCAGCTATTTCAACCACACCACTCAGTCACCCTTTAACCACTGCAATCTCTCATCACTTTTAAAGGGTCATTATTGATGTCACAGAGGTCACATATAAGGTGAGGTTAAGATGCTGTATATACTGTAGATGTTTATTTTCTATTTATTCAGCTGAATCATAATAAGACTTAATATAACTTTGCCTCAATGCTAAATACACTGCCTTTCCATGCTGTGCTATTTAGCTTCTAGAATTTAGTTGATATTCTTGGTCTAGAGCAATTAATAATGATAATATTTAATGATTATAAAAGATAATTACTAGTATTGTTATGACGCGTTTTTTTGTATAGCCAGTTCACAAACCGCTATGGGACAGATATAAGTGTAAATAAAAGAGAAAAACAAAACAAACAATATTAATATTATTACTATATTAATAATGTTACATTTTGCAGGAGCATATCAAACAGAATTAGAATATAGGCAGAATAGTGATATACTAATGATTTTCATACCATCTTCATATAAATAAATCAGGCTTATCAGAATACTTACTATACTAGTATCATTAGAACTAGAAGTCATTCATGTGACACCAGTGAACTCTTGACTGACTACTGTACCACCCCACCTGTTCAGGGAAGGTGAGCTCTATTTAAAATGAGAAACACCCTCTCCACAGTCTGCAGGAAGAATACCTTGTCTTAAGAATGTGTCAGTCTACTGTATAAGTTACCATTTTGAAGTCTACTCTTTTAAGATCTTGGTTCTAACCCCCAGTGCACCTACCCACTCATCTATTGAACTGACGTTTTAACATTATTTTGTCCTGACCAACATGTTTCTTATTCACAACAAGTGTCAATGTTGGTCGGTCAATGAGTTGAGTTCTTTTCAGCATTTAGTTTTTCAATGGCAACCATTTAGAAGCAGATTCTTCCTGGTCCCTTCTAATTTATTTTCATCTTTAGTTTATCAGATATGGATGGACAATGGGGGCTTATAGTCTATTTTACACAGGGCTTAGCTTCTATTGCCTTAGAGATAAAACATGTTGAAAGAGAGGTTTGTGCACGTGGTTTGTGTGAGAGAATATTAACTGGTAATGTTTAGTAGCAGGTGGTGACTTGTTCCACAATTTGCATCGCTCTACAGAGGGTACAGAGGGCAACTGGGCATGTCACATATGTCTGCATTTGGCTTCCAGTCTTTAACAATACACTGAAAGTGGGCAGGAATGAGTCAGGAAGCTAAAGTCACCAATTTCAGCGCCGTCTAGCCACAACAAAGAAATCAGCCAGCTTGATCTGCTTCGTAAACTTTGTGTCGATGTATCCATCGTTTTTTGGGAAGAGAGAATTTAATTGCTGCATTATCTTTGTGTAACTGTATGCTATTTGACTTCAAGTTCAACAGAGTAGTGCTCATCTATGTGCCGTTTCTCTGGTATTGACATTTTAGTGGCAGCCGCAGATGCTTGCCTTTTGCAAAATAATATTGACTTTGAAGGGACTGGTAAGATCAAAAGCTAATCTCACATGAAATTATTTATCTCACGTGAAGGTTAAATATTGTGTAAAGTTGGTGTATTGTAATAGAATTATTTAATTATCGATTCCAGTGTCTGGGACAAATCTGGAGAGACGAACCAAAAACAACAATCTGACATCAAACCAGATGGGTGTGATGATCTGTGATCTCTATGCATGTGGTCTTTTGAAACGTGTAGTGTTAGTGGAAACTGAAAGCTTGAGAGAATTGTGACCTCTAGGCCAGATTGATCAACAAAACAAAAACATGGTATTCTTACCATAGCTTGAAGTGGCTTTTGGAAATATACAGCATGTCTGCTGCAACCCTCAACAACCCCACACTCAACAATATATATCCTCAGTCAGACTGGTGATATTACTGTCACCCTTTGTTCGAGGTTGGAACTTGGAAGAACGTCTCTGTTATCAACAAATCCTTGTGAGGGAGTTTTTTGATGATGATGATGGTGGTTGTAGTGCTGATTGTTGTCCAGTAGGTGTCGTCACTGAGCCGTATAGCAGTCATCCAATAATCCTGTTGTGTCGGTTGTGTCACAGTGGAGTGGAGTAATTACTGGTTTATGCCTATGCCAGCCACAGAGCAGAGGGGACAATTAAACCACGTGACGGGGGAGAATATTCCCATCCCACGTGCATGAGAAGAGTACTTTTGACATCTTGAATTTTTGTTAATTATCATTCCTTACTTGGAACTGGAGCGTTGTGGGCAAAGAAGATCTACTGAGCTAAAAGTCAAAGCGTTGCGGTTGCTTATTGAATTTGTTAGGGAGCAACTATAAGAGACAAATCATTGCTGAAGACGACCCATGGTGGTTTTAGTGGTTCTTTATTTGTGAGTTTTGTTGTCAGAAGGTTAGTTAGCACCACATCCTTTTCTCTCCCTGCGGTTACTTCTATCTCTCTCTGACATCACTGCCTTTAAGTGCATTTGTTATTGTAACGTAAAGAATAATAGTGTCTAAACAATTTTATGAATACATTTCGAAATATTGACTAGTTTTTACTGGGGTTCCGGCATCTAGGACTGGAAGGGATTAGGAGTTCTTGAAAAGGTTGGCGCATAAATTGCATGTGCAAACGTACAAAGAAAATGCAAATTATTATTTATGTATTTATTGTAATGGGTAGAAAACCCTGAACTCTGTTTCTGTAGTTGGTGATATGTTAACTGACAAACTGTGTGTTGTAACCTAAAAGAACAAGAAATGATCTGCAGTCACGTCAAGTGCAGATAAAATGTATTTTATTGTCTAGTTTTAGACATTTTATCTGCAGTTGTTCATGCAGGCCTTCTCTTCTCTTATAGGGTTACTTGGTTCTTCATGGTAATGTGAATAATAGCCTATAGGCCTATTACTTTTACAGGGCCATAGGGCCTAGTTAACTGTCATTTGGCCCTGCCACTCATATTGTATTGTTATATCATTTTAGATTTATTAAAATTGTGACTGACTGTACATGCATTGACCCTGATTTTAGTTTTGACTACACATTTGCCAAAATGTGTAGTCAAATGGGATTGCCGATTGGAAAACATGGAATTTCTAATAGAGTAAAATTGTGTGGGTAAACCCATTTAACACACTTTAGCAAGTTCTTCAGACTTTCCACACATGGACACCCTGGAATAGGTGTCACACAAGTACTCCCCTAATCCGAAAATGAATGTGTGAAAAACTGTCGTGAATAATGCTGGTTTAATTTCTTCACAAGGCCATGGTGTGTTGTGCTGATTGCTGAAGTACAACTTTGGAGCAATTTCCACTGTTATTTTTGTTGCTCTTTGTGAGCTATCAGAAGCCACAGGGAAAGTGTCTTCAAAACTAGTACAAACTAGTTAGAATGGTAAGGCACGCAATGAATACCTCCTACTGCCTCAATGAATGAATCACTGTTATTGTCAGTAACTAAGTACACCCAGACCCACTCTAATACTGCTGCTTTGTGTTTACATCATCCTTTCTTGATGCAACGTTTATTTTGCACATTAATTTATTTCAATCTTTGAATTTGGTTTTGTATTTGTTTAATCTAGTATTCGCTGTGTCAACCTTTTGGTTTTATTTGAAAAGTAGACAGATGGTAGACAATGATGGTTTTAAAGTTGTCTTTTTATCTCAATAAAACAAATATACACAGTACAAACCCTTGACCCATGTCTCTGTTTTAACCATTAGTATTCTGTACAACTTTAAAGTTGCACATCTGCACTGGTTGAGGTGTCGATGAAACTGAACTATGAACAAAATGCTACTATACGATAAAATGGAAATGAACTAATATGTACAATAATTAGTAAGGGGGTAGCCAATGGCTGATATAACCTAGCATGTGTAGTGTTGTTAGCCCTAGAATGGCTGTGATATTACATACATTTAATTTGCTCACTTGTACCCCATAGACCAAAACATTGCTCCGTTAAACTTTGTACTCATCCTATGGTACAAAATTTCCTCAAACTAAATTATTCCAAATCAGAAATTATAATTTTCGGTCCACCACAGTCCACCCTCCCATTCCACTCTGAACTCGGCACTCTTTGAACTTCTTTGACCCTGACATCTCCCTCAACACCCAAGTCACCAAAGTTGTCCAGTCCTGCTACTACCAGATTACATTAGGAACATTGCTAAAATTAAATCATTTTTGTCCTATGTTTTTGTCACATGCAGACCTAGAAACCGTCATACACTCCTTCATATCCTCACGATTAGATTATTGCAACTCTGTCTATTCCGGTATGAGCAAAATAAATATAGCACGCCTCCAGATGGTGCAGAACTCTGCTGCACGCTTACTTACAAACACACGAAAACGTGAGCATATCACACCAATCCTGGCTACCCTACACTGGCTCCCTGTAAGTTTCAGAATCGAATTCAAAATCCTATTAATCACTTTCAAAGCTCTACATGGACTAGCCCCCAGCTACATCACGGTGCGCAGCCTCAGATCTGCTGATTGTGCCCTTCTAGTTCCACCCAGAACTCACCTTGTCACCCGTGGTGACCGGGCTTTTGCAGCCCGTGCACCATCGCTCTGGAATGCCCTCCCCTTGGCTCTCAGGAAAGCAGAGACAGTGCCCGCTTTTAAACATCTTTTAAAAACACCTGTATGTCAAATGCTTTTCTTAATTCAGTTTTACTTATATGTGTGTTTATGTATGTAGGCCTATGTATATATACATATATGTATGTGTGTACGTATATATTTATTTATTGTTCCTTGATGTTTGTTGATTCTATGCTCTGTTATTTCTGATGTTCTTGATGTTGTTTTTGATTGTTGTTTCTAACCTGTAAAGCACTTTGTAACTTTATGTTTGGAAAGGTGCTATATAAATAAAATTCATTCATTCATTCATGGTAGGATAGTAAGGCTACTCACCCAGTAATTTGCTGTGACTTCTTCAGGGGTCAGCTACTGGCGTCAGGTTCTGGCAGAACATGTGTAGTAAAATATCTGCTTTACATCGGGCCATATTTCACAACAGGTGCTTTGCAGTTATTGGTGCAGGCAGGGTACTGCAGATGACGTCTTTTTGGTTTTGTTTTATCCGATTCTGCAAGGTAGGTTTTGAATTTCACAGCCTTTCACTATCCACCTCCTTAACTTGACAAGTAAACTAGTCTGGATGGTGGTCTCACAACTCCACAGTGCTTCGACACCATCAAAGCTCTAATGGCAGGATGTCACACAGTGCAGCTAGCTTTTTCTCTCCCCCTCCTCTTGGGCTGGCATTAATTTGATATCCATACAAAGTATGAATCAGGTGTTAGATGTAGGCCTCTACAGCATGACTGTCTCCGGCTCTGACACTGACTTAATCAGATGTTTGGAGCAAGGGTGCATCCAGGATGTTTTGAATTAGTTCTGCGCCTCTCTGAAGTGGATGTAGCTGAAAATAAGATTGTGTTCTGCACACTCTGTCTGGTTGAGAACCCCCTGGAGTTCCTTCTAATCTACACCGTCTTTCACAGCAGTGCTGCCTCATGTTTCGTAATCCCGTCTATAGTTCTGGGTATTGAAGTCCCCCCAGAAGGAGTCATCTGTTGCGATGCCCGACAGTCCAGACAGGGTGTCGTCTAGACATGGCACAGAGCGATTCCATGTGGTTGCTGTCCAGCTTTAGTTGAAGTGTTATGAGGTGCCCTGGGGCACTTCAGCAAGCTGGCAGAGCAGGTTGTTTCCTTTTTTTGTCCACAGTATGACTTTAACTCCCAATTAATCAGTTTGTGTGTCTCTACAGAAAGTCTATAATACAAGTTTCAAGAGAAGATACTCTTCTCCTAGTGTGGTGATAGTAGGGATTTCTATAGAGTTTTTGTTCAGTAACAGCAGTCTCCCCGTCTCTCCAGCTCCTTGGTAAACAAGTGCATTCACAGGCCAGGATACCAATTTCATCCAATCAGGAGAGAACCAGGTTGTAGCCAACCCCTTGTATTCCAAGTTCACGCACACAATCTTTGCTGTGTCCAGATTGATTGTGAAGCTCACCAGGACAGGATGTACACCCGCGCCACCCCTTCACGTGGCCTGGGCAGGAAGTACACTTCCGTTGCCCAGGGTTACCGAGGGGGCGAGGGTGTTTAGTCCTTTCATCTCCTGCTGTATACTCATTGATTGTCATCACCTTGTCTCTCCTCGTCACTGCATTTTGTCTCCTTTCATTTAAATTGCTCCTCTAGCTGCTTTCATCCGTTTCCTAACCAATGAGAGGAACCACTTCACCACTGAAGCACAGAATCAAAATTACTGTATTATCCAAATATAGCTCAAGATATTGGGAAATGTATCTGCTTCTAGGAACTAGGCTAGGTTTAACGCACACGCATGCATGCATGCACGCACGCACACGCACGCACACACACACACACACACACACACACACACACACACACACACACACACACACACACACACACACTACTGCTGACCAGCTGTGACTGCTTGTTTGTAGTTTCTACGAGGCTGCTTCTTCTCCTCCTCCTCCTCCTCCTCCACCATGAACTCCTTTCCTCTCAGCATCACCTCCTACTGTCCAAGCTACTCTTTTTACTCATCTATTTGATCTCCCCACATGCTCTCTCCTCTGTCTTACATCATTAGTTCATTCACATCCTTCACCTGACAGAAAAGATGATGGGTAGAGAGAGAGAGTTTGATTAATGCATGCATCATGGTGGGTGATCATCAGAATGCCTGTTGCCACACATTTACGTCATATTTGGCGGACATTTGACCTAATTTCTCCTTTCATTAACGATGGCAAATATGAGACGTGTGGGGACAAGATGACGTAAAGTTTCCCATTTAATGTTTGTGTTGCGGACATTTGTGGGGACAAAAGCTGTATATAGGAGGGGCTGGAGGCCCTCAAAAATAAATACCACAATTATTTCTATAATGCATGCTTTTCTAAAACATACTGTATTCAAAGGACCATACAGGTACCAGTTTTACATGTCATTATCAACATGGGCGATATATACATATCTTTTTTAGATAATGTTTAGATACAGTTTGTGTCCAATAGTTACAGAATCTACCTGGAAATGTTTGTCAATGTTAAAAAAAGAAGACAAAACTTGAAGCTAAAACTCAAGTTTGAAGAGCAGCAATTCTTTCCCCCAGGCATATTGATATGTTTATGTCCTCATTTACATGTATTACAGACTTTCAAGAGGGTGAATTGCCAATACGTATACCCTGTAGCCACTTTAAAGTCACCTAGAGTGGTTTGTTTTCCACGCCGTGAGTGGTAGTGAACAACATGAAATGTATGCTAAAGCCTAGCCTACTAATGTAGCCTAAACGATGGGGCAATAATGTCTGCTAATGGTAGTCCTATGTACTTTTTGCTGATTTTGAGATATTGCTTACTGGCTCACAGTTAATAGAGTAACTCGGAATTAGTTAAACAATTTGTCCGTTTTTTAAAATTGTTAGAAAATAGCCTAAGGTTTTGAACTCTTGGGCCCAAAAAACCGAATTACCATCCAGTTAGCTACTGTATGACATGTAGAAAAAATATATACCGTTCGTATATAAAACTTGCATGGTAGTTCAGGTTATGATCAGACTTTTGTCACATCTTGTTAGCAATAGGTTCCTTGGGAGTACTGCTCAAATGTTGTACAGGTGCTATGACAAGATAGCATTTAACTCAGAACAAAATAAGTTGACGTCTTTTCCCTGTCTCAAACACAGACCTGATTTGAAAGTGACTTTGTTTTTGTTTTTTCAAATGGCCACCTGTATGCTATTAGAATAGAATATAATTGAATATTTCATAGCATAATACAGTATTTCTTACAAAAGGAGACATTTAGAACACATAAACATCAACATTTTTAAGAAAAATACTAAATAAATTCATAGATTTGACTGATGATCTGAACGCAAATCACAAAAAGCAGCTTGTAAAGCGTATTTCCAATGAACTGAGCTTTCAAATCTAACGGGTTTGGCTGACAAATGGAAAGCAGAATTGTAGGTTTTTAATGGTACCACTGACTGTTTACAAAAGAGCAGTTATCTTATTATGTCACACTAAAATGACCATACCGGTGTCAATACATGCCATTCTCCATTCACACAGCTTTAGCCATATATCATACATCATTTTCCAACGAATGAGGATTATTTATTTTTTTTACTTTTATGTTTCCATTTTTGGACCTAAATGTAAAAACATTACCAAACTTACCTGAATAATCAATTCACAGCTGGCCAAATGGTTAATGAGTCATGGACAATTGAATTAAAAAATCTTCAGGGACAAATTTTGGCTAGAGTTTTCAAGTCAAAAACACAAAATGTAATAACATAATTTGACAAATTATCACCAACAAATAAAGCAATTTTGCTGTCCTACACTGCAGTACAGCATTAGTCACAGCTAAACATACGACACCACCGGTATGGTCCTTTAAGGCAAGACTGCTTATTGGCAGTCTCTTATAGGACAATTATGTCAGGCGCCACAAAGAGACAAACACTGACTTTTGATTGCATTTCAGCAACAGAGACATGGAAACGGACTGATGCATTGGAAAGGCATGCTAAATCAGTACACGATGTGATAAAGGAACGATGATTCAATAGCAATGGCTGTGTCCATGCTAGCTGTAACTGAATTCAATTAGCTAACCAACCTACGTATCTGATTAGGCAGGCTGTTGCTCTCAACTGCTTATACAGAAAATCAATTTTCCCTATCAAGGAAACATTTTCTTTTCGATGCAGTCTTCAAATGAATTTCATATGGACCAAATATCCGTATTGCTTTGTATTGGTCTTTCTTTGTAAATGCTACCACATTACACTGTGCTGAGTAAGAGGCCAACTCGAGGGTTCGTCCCACAACCCGCCGTGCAGAAAGATTAGAATGAGAATAAAGCGAGTTGGATGAAGACAAAGTCATCAAACACATTGTCATTTACAGTAACCAAACAGCAACAGAGCTTCATATAACTGGGAAAGAGACGGATGAACACAAACACATACATAGTGTCACATCTTCACAGGAATGATTCAGACTTAAGTCACTGGGCCAAAAGGGGTCGTTCAACTGAGATCTCTAATCAGCCTGAGGTCTTTGTATTTCCAGACATTTCTAGAATTCTCCAAACCAAAATAATAGAAAGTAATGTGTGTCAATAGCATTGCAGTCTGAAATTGATATACTGTATATTTTTTTACAGTTGCATCAACAGCTTAATCTATGAAAAGAAAATTAATGTGTTGTTCCTGTCATCTTTTTTTTTCTTCTTCTGCTTCTTTCAGAACGGAGTCAAAAGTTAAATTACAGAGCGAAACGTTGAGGGAATTCTACAAAATATTTTGCCAATTTTGCTAATCCTATACAATCATAAGCCTGAACATTTCAGGCAGAAACATGAATCAAATGTCCCAGGACTAAGTTCAACACATACCTGTGAAAACTAACCAAAGAATCATATATATGAGTATTCTTTTTCTCTACATATAAACATCACTGATAGTAAAATGTATCTCATAAGGATTAATATACAATAATATACAAAAGAAAGCTTCAACTGGATCCATGCATAATATCTAGAACTAGCTTGAAAGAACATACAGTTGTCAAACCAGTGAAACGTTTGACTAGATGCACCTTTTGTTTCTGAAACAAACTACACAGTCAGTCAATCAATCAATCAATCAATCAATCAATCGGTGATAACTACACAGCTTTGGATCATAGAACATAACCACAAAAACAACGGACAAGAAAAAAGAAAGAAAACAAAATTACAATGCATGTTTTCACAAAATGCTGAAATGAATTTAGGGTAAAGACCTCTTCTTTAAAAAAAGGAAATATTGTGAAATTTTCCCTGAATGATGACCCATTGCAATATTTGCAGCTGCACACAAAAGCTTTGAAATCAATTTCTTTCCTGTCTCTGTGAATCTTCTTCCAACCTACTCAAGGTATGCGTGATCCAATAGCAAAGCATGTCGTTCTAAAATTAAATTAAACTTTAGGTTATTCCCAACTTCAACTGCGTGATCCAATAGCAAAGCATGGCGTTCTACAATTAAATTAACTTTTTGGTTAACTTCAACTGCATTTTGTGGAAAAACGTAGACTGCATCGTGCAATAATATGCAACAGGTCCATCAAGCAGAATATTTCTTAAACTCTGTTCAGTGGATCGGATCAATAACTTGGAACTATGATATAAACTATTGGATCTGAAGTGATTTCTGCATCCCGATTTCTGAAAGAGTGTAGGAGTCTAATTCATCAACTGATTTACATAAAACCCAGGTATAACACTGGAATTTCCGATTGTGTTTTAAAAAATGCTCAGACCACTTTCAGAAATAATAAAAAGTAAAAACTTAATATCTATCTATGGTTGAATGTCTTAATAGTCATAGTGCTGGTGCTATGTGAAAGGCCAAATAACTCACTTGTATCTCTTTTCAATATTTCTATCTCTCTCATTCCTCTGTGTGATACTGCCATCCGGATACAATGGATGGGTGGATGGATAAACAGAGAGGAAACAAAGACAACGGAAATAAACAGAAAACATGAGACAAAAGACCAACGTGTAACGAACGGACTTGAGAAAATATACATACATTTAACTCTTCAAACCCAAAAGTAACAAGCCACCCGCCTCCCCGCCCAACATGCCCTATGTCCCGCCCACTTGTTTCGGTGATTGACAGCAGCCTCAGCCTATAACAGGCCACTTCATGCCTCTCTCTCCGGAGGCCGTAATGCCCCTGGGTTGCTTTGGCGACGGACTGACGGACAGGTAGAGACTAGCAAAAGTTCTATTTCCTTCACAGCATTGTGTTGGCCGGTCGGTCAGTCATTTAAATAATGGATACACACAGTTTATCCATTTTTTCTAACAAAAGTTTGCAAAACAAAAACAAAAAAAACAGAAATGAAAAGAAAAGAAAAGAATGTAAAATTGAATCTGAAAAACAAAAGATTAAAAAAAAAATTTATAGGAAAAAACTCCATAGCAAAAAACAACCCCCCCCCCCCCTTATATAAAACAAAAAAAACAAAAGGGTGATTCAGAGGAAAACCGTACGAACACTTCTGGGCGAGGGTCAGTCAAAGGGAGAGAGGCAAGTTGTTGTTTATGTCCATGAAAATCCCTCTATTTACTATATTAAGTCTTATTTTTGCATTAAAAAAAAACTCCGCCTCTCCTGCTGTTTGGCATCAATATTTCCTGTCATGTTTCTAGTCCAAAGTTGAACACTTGACCAGCTTGCCACCATGTATGCACGGGGCAAGGTGGAGCTCTCAGTCCCCCTGAAGCGGCACAGAGGAAGCTCACCAGTCAAGCTTGGGTAACGTAGTTGGCAAAGGATGATCCCAGAGCTGCATCGAGTTCGCCTGAGAAAACCGACTGTTAGCGTTTCAGAATCACCACCTCCCACATTGTGTTTTGCGGGAACAGTCAGGTGAAGTCTGCCGGTGCAGTGTGGGTAATGCAGTTTTGTTTTCTTTTTGTTGTTGCTCTGAAGTACAACCCAGCAACGGTGACAACTGCAAAACGTACCTCACGTTCAGTGTTTGTAATTGCTAACCTTGCTCTGCACCGTTCTGTTTATGGGGATGGAGTCTGAGTGTTGCGCTGCGGTTAGGACGGTCAGCGAGGGTCGCTGCAGTGGTGACGGCCGGAAGGGAGGCTGGTCCTGTTGAGAAGCCCTACAACGGGCTGACGAGAGCAGAGGACGCTCCACAGTGACCTGAGAGACCAGAGCAGGGTTAACCCGTTTAGACCCCATTCTACAACATGTCGTCTAAATCATGACAGTTTTCAGAAAAGCCTATGTCTCTATGTTAGTGGTTCTCAAAGTTTTACATGTCAAGGACCCTGAAAACTATATGTAATTGGCCGCCGACCCCCGTCTGAAATTTCGCTCTGAAAGAATATATACATATTCTAAGACTTGCGCCACATTTTCACGATAAAAAAAAAACAGATCTACAAGCTTGTCTATGATCTTGTAGCAAGGCCCGCAAAATACATTTTTGGCGACAAAATAGATTTAGTCAACTAGTCAACAAATCTTATATGATGTCGACTAAAACTAGACTAAAACTAAAACATTTCAGATGACCAAAATGTGACTAAAACTAAACGGAACTGTATTCAAAAAGACCATGTGAACTGAATCAAAACCTGCTGTCAAAAATCAACACCGGGCCAGAGGAAGACGAGGAAGAAAGATAGGAGAGGAGAAGAAGAGAGGAGAGGAAAGGACGAGGGCAGGAAGCATAGCAGGAAGGGAGTGGACAAAAATGGAGTAATGAGACGAGAAGAGAGAGTAATATGAGCAGGGAGAGTACAGTACGTGGGAGAGGAGAGAAGACAAGAGCATACGAGAGATTTAAGAGATGAGAAGGGGAAAAAACATGGTATAAATCAAACCTAATTAAACAGTGCCTTGACAGCATGGATTGAAATAACAACATTGGATATGATAGATATATATATATATATATATATATATAGACGCATGCTTGCAGGGTTATAATCTCAGTGCATGTGCATTTTTATGTTTGTAATCACATGTTGGCTTGGCTGTCTGCGGGGTGTTTGAATGCTATTTACATTGGTATAGTGTCTGGCTTTCACTCTCATTAGTGGTCATTCTGTGGAGGCCGCTCCAGATCCAAAAGAGGCAGCACTGTAGGGATCATTAGCACTCTAATTAGCTCTCCCACAAGGCCTCTCGCTCACCCCAAGCTCCACAAATATCCACCGAGATGGGACCGAGGTGAGAAGAGAAACGAGATGGTCCATGGATGGACTATATGGCCATCGGCAGAAACTAGACTACACTGTGCTGATGTCTAGCACACTGGAGAACTCCACTGGAGTTAAATGTGATTTTGCATTTACAATAGTATTATAGTATAAAAGTATTAGAAGGATTTTGGTTATGTGATCAGACAGATAATAAACGTCAATAAAATCCAAAAGATTCTTTTTTGTGGGAAAGTGGGAAAAACATTCAGGTATGTATATAAACTAAACCAAATTAAACATCGCCTTGACAGCACAATATGTACAGTGTGTGTGTGTGTGTGTGTGTGTGTGTCTTACATTAGATTGGCATGGACTTCATCTTAACCATGGATGTGAGTTCCTGCTTGGTCACATGATCACGCCTCCGTTGCTTCATCCTGGAGACAGCCAGAAAAAATTAAACATGATAACAGAAACATCGACATGACAACAATGAATATGTAAGGGATAATTATCTGGCTAGGTGAATTATCTCCTGACAATGACTACCTAGCCAGATATTATCTCGCTTATTACATGGCTACCTAACATAAATCGATAAATTGACCCAAAACACATAAAAAAAAAAGGATTCCATAATTTCGCGCTGGCTGTGTCTGCCCAGCTGCAGGGCTGGAGCACTGTCGGAAAACAAGGAAGTGAGTTGATCAAATAGAATCCATTTTCGGGTACTGCTTTTTCTATTTCTCGCTCAAATGTTTTCAAAAACATTTTTGAGAGCAATGTTTAGCTGTAAATGGCATTGTGCGTCACTAGTGTGTGTGTGTTTACATGGCTGTCATGTTGGAAACGGCAGCAAATCAAGCGGGCGCAGCCGCGCAGCTGGTGCTCAGAGGGTTTGATTAGGCAGCGGTCTGTTATAGAGCGGAGCGGTCATTATCAAGACATAACTCACCGCAGTGATTGACCAATCAGAATCAAGCATTCAACCAAGCCATGTAATAAAATAGATTATCACTCAGCGATGAATGTCAGGCGCCAATTAGCCCGGCCCAGCCTGTGTGGTTTCTGGTCTAGAGTTCACCGATCTGAGCACCCACCCCGCCCCCCTCCTCCCTTCCCTGGTAGAAAACAGCAGAGAACCTTGACGTCACCAAATTTGGAGCTCATGTGCCTCTGCACTGTTATTGGTTAGCGAAATACAAGGATGTGGACTTCCTATGCCACATTTTCCAATGGGTTTCGATGGGTACCGAGGCTAGGTGCCAATTTGCTTGTCATGATGTAGCCAATTGCCTTATATATTCACAAAGGTAGTCTCTGCTGGAACTGTTGCCCCTGTGACCAGACTCCGGATAAGCAGTTGAAGATGGATGGATGGATGTCCACACCGAGGTCAACCCACAGTGGCAGTTCAGTATGCGGTGGCACTTAACCGTAACAGTTATCACTTATCAGCCTTAGGGCTGATTCTTATATGTCAGCCCCAGGCTTGATTTTCTTGGTCATGGTGAGGGAACCAGCCGTTGTTTAAATATGGAGAATCTCAGGAAGTGAAACAACCAAACAGAGAGGTTGATAACCGTTATCATATCAACCCGAGGGCTTGTACAGCAGTGTTAGGTAAAGTGCCACCCACAGTGGGCTGAACCGACCTCAGTGCGCAAATCCATCCTGGACAAAAACTGGACAAAAACTGGCCACCAACACCACAGCCGCTGTGGATGACTAAAACTTCTCGGCTGAACTTCTCGGCCGAGGAGTCACACAGAGTTTATTCGGGAATCAAAAACACAAAGTGGAAAAGTGTCCGTGTCCCAGCAAATGTCACATGACACCCACCTGCAGCACCTGCTATGTCCTCAGCCAACCTCACCTCACCACCCACACTGTCAGGAAATCCCACCAGGACTACCATGTCGTTCACCGTTAGTTATAGTTCGTCATTGAAAGTAAGAAAGTGTGTGTGTGTGTGTGTGTCTCACCACATGACTAGGATGAGGGAGAGGACGGTGGTGAGGATGACCACAGAGAAGAGAACCAACAGAATCACCAAACCAATATTACCATCTTCATCTAACGTAGAATCTAGAGAGAGAGAGAGGGGGGGGTTGATTATCTTGATTGCATGCGCTAAAACTACAGTCACTCCAAGCTCATGGCTAGGATTTGACTAGAGCTAAATCTCAGTCCACCTCCACCTCAGGTCTGAATTAAGCGCACAATGGAAGGAGGGAAGGAAGGAGACGGAACACAGAGAAAACAGTTTAGCAGTTGTAAAGCAAAAAAAAGAAACAAGACAGTTAGAGTGCGAGAAAAAGACAGAGAGAAACAACAAGACAAGGTCCAATAACGGAGTTCACATATCTCTGGGCTGTTGCCTCGTCCCAGTGTCAACCACAAGAACCATCTGCCTTTGAAATGTGTAACGATAATCATATGCTCGCTAGAGGCGTGTTTGTGTGTGTGTGTGTGTGTGTGTGAGCGTGCGTGTCAGTTTGAATGTGTGCGTCTGAATCTGTGAGCATAATATACAGTATGTGTATGAGAGTGTGGGTGGTGGTACTGTGTGTGTGTGTGTGTGTCTTCTCTCTGTGTAGTTTTAATTACTCTCCCGGGATAAGTTAATTTCAAGACCTTCATTACTGCTGTCACACAAACAGTCATTCATCATATTGGAGAGTAAACAAGTCTCTATTACACACACACACACACACACACACACACACACACACACACACACGTTCTGTTGTGTGTTACTGTATGTGCGCGTGCATGGCATGCACTCAAAAGACAGTAAGATGTGCAAAGCCAATTTACACATACTGTATGCGCTCGTGACTCACATAGCCAAATGTGTATGCATACAAACACAAGCAAATATAGTGTACCTACTGTCCAACGCACACACACGCACACACACACACACACACACACACACACACACACACACACACACACACACACACACACACACACACACACACACACACACACACACACACACACACACACACACACACACACACACACACACACACACACACACACACACACACACACACACACACACACACACACACACACACACACACACACACACACACAAACTGCAGACATCTGGTCTCCAGCAGGCTGGCTGAAAGAGATCTGATGAAGTCAATCAGAGCTTTATTCAGCCATCGACTCTGCTGCCAACACTATGTGTGTCTGTGTGTGTGTGTGTGTGTGTTGTTATTATTAATATTATGTTTTTATTCTGTTGGACATTGTTAGCACTGTCTGGCAGAGCATGCCACATTAAGATTTAACGGCACACATACTTGTATGAGAACATGACGAATAATTCTTGAATCTCTTGAATTTTGACAGTCCAGTTCAAGGCACTGGCTTCGTCGGACATATGCATACCAGCTGGGCTTTAACCCATTTTGGAATGAGGCCGATTCTAAAAACGCCTACTAAATCCTGACCTATAGGTTTTCTGAAAAACTTCAAATATTTATATAGCAGCATAATTCTTTTGTAATGTACATACTGTACAGAACCCCAGGAGGGGTTCCCGTCCAGAAGTGTAGTGTTACAAATAGAGGTTCCCGGCTCCCGCCTATAATGGGTTAAAGAGGCCATAAGTCACACTTGGCCATTTCTCATGAGACTCACACAAGACACTACTGCTAATTATTGGGGTTGTAACTAACTATACATTTTAACAGTGATACGATATGCAATCACTCTGTCTATCTCTCTCTGTCATGCACGCACGCACACACAGTCACCCACACGCACACACTATTGCAAACTGCATTAGAGACATTTTTAGGCTAGAACACAACAACAGGAGGACACCATGCCCAAATGGTGTAATTGACCTCCATTATGGGCACTTCACAGGAACAGGAATGGAGTGCTGTTGTGACCATAATCGCAGTACATACAGTAACACTCAAGGATTCGCAGTATTATTGACATAAACGATGTCCCTTCTTCCTGTCATTCAAGTCAAAACTAGAAAAAGGACTACTTGAAGCCCTCCATGAATGCACATATTTTATAATATGGTCCATTATCAGTAATTTCTTTGATTCCAATTAGCCTGGGTGAGCTATTAACCCATTTTGAGCTGGAACCCCTTTTGGTGTTACATACATTATGTTATAATGTTGTACAATGTTGCTGATATTGCATATACACAATTTTTGAGCCATGAAAAACATACATACATATAGTGTACAATGTACATAACGCGTGTGACTGAAGGGAGGGAAGACATAAAATATAAAACTGAACAGACATCAACACCTTTTTTCCCAAGGAATGCAACGTGTGGGAGATATACTGTAGTTCTGGTACAATGTTTGTGTATGCTATCGTATGTATTTATGTTGGACTACTGCCTGCGAAGCAAATTGCCCCCAGGGTACATAAAGGTTTTACCTTACTGCGTTGCCCGTGTGTATAAACATGAGCTAATTGTAGATGTCGGAACAATATACAGCGTGTCTAATAACGGCATGGCCTCGCTGTCAAGTCTGTAGCTATCAATAAGTTATGTGTGAAGTTTGTGTGAAGTTTAAACAAAATAAATCACAATGTGGACTGGAGTTCAGTGGTGAAGCTGCACTTGTGTGCATGCCCTAGAGTGGTGACGGTGTACGCCTCATTTTACCATATGGGAATAGCACTCTTTATACACTCTTCACCGATAAGAACAAAATTGCTATTAGGTTACAATTATCTTTTCAGTTTTGTTTTTCTTAAGTCTAACCTTTTCTTCACTAATCACTGCAGGTTTTTGTGGCGGCCAAAGGTGCTTCCATTTGGTGACATTATGTACACTTGTACAGTAGTGGCATGAGTTGTGGTTGTTCTACGTTTGAGGGGACGGACGTACAGACCTACAGACCAACCCTGTTCTAGATGAGTTGTGGTTGTTCTATGTTTGAGGGGACAGACGTACAGACCTACAGACCAACCCTGTTCTAGATGAGTTGTGGTTGTTCTATGTTTGAGGGGACAGACCTACAGACCAACCCTGTTCTAGATGAGTTGTGGTTGTTCTATGTTTGAGGGGACAGACCTACAGACCAACCCTGTTCTAGATGAGTTGTGGTTGTTCTACGTTTGAGGGGACAGACGTACAGAGCTACAGACCAACCCTGTTCTAGATGAGTTGTGGTTGTTCTATGTTTGAGGGGACAGACCTACAGACCAACCCTGTTCTAGATGAGTTGTGGTTGTTCTATGTTTGAGGGGACAGACCTACAGACCAACCCTGTTCTAGATGAGTTGTGGTTGTTCTACGTTTGAGGGGACAGACCTACAGACCAACCCTGTTCTAGATGAGTTGTGGTTGTTCTACGTTTGAGGGGACAGAGCTACAGACCAACCCTGTTCTAGATGCTTGCTATATGGCCACGCTGTGAAGAGCAGTTGGGACATCAGACAGCCAAAAACATTCTGCTGTGTGTTTTTGATGGGGACTGAAAAAGGCCAAACTACCACCAAAGAGACAGCTGGTATTCAAGTACAGACAGTACCAACATAATTGAGATGACACTCTCTGCATCCACAGACATAAATGTGTGTGAGGCTATGCGCGCAGGCACACACACACACACACACACACACACACACACACACACACACACACACACACACACACACACACACACACACACACACACACACACCCACCCACCCACCCACCCACCCTGGATTTTGTGTGTGTGTGTGTGTGTGTGTGTGTGGCGTATTTTGAAAAACTGAAATGACTATATATGAATCAGGTTGAATTTAGTTTCAGAGAGATTTCAAGAGATTCAGCCTTCCTGCCTGGAGACTATTATACTGTAGGTCTGTACAGAGATGGTCTATGTTTTTGTTATAGATATTAGTTATAGCCAGCGCAGGTCAAAAATGAGTTGAGCTATTGAAAAATAGCAGATCTACAAGCTCAGCTTGTAGATATTTAGAAAAATCGTGAAAATGTGGTGCAAATCTTTGAATATATATCCGTTCAGAACTCAAATCGTTGCTTCTGGGGAGGTCCCAGAAACAACATATTTTCAGATGGGTAAATTTTCAGATAAATTCTGGGGGTCCCTGACATGAAAATGTTGAGCACCACAGACAGAAACATAGGTTTTTCAGAAAGCCGTATAGAAGCTTTTTTTTTTAATCGACTTGGATTAACCACGTGAAACCTAGCGTCCCTATTCTGTGCATGTCATAATACAGCGAGGATTCTACAGTAAAACCTCACAATGCAAAAAGAAAATACTTACTTTGGGTCTTGGCGGTGGAGGTCTCAGGGTTGATGTCGACTGGAAAGTTCTCCCCAAAAAAGTCTTCTTCGGGGAGAAGGGGTTCCAGTGCAGGCTCAGGGGTGTTGTAGGCTGAAACACACGACACGTGTGAGCAGTGAGAACACACATGCACGCACACACACACACAAAAACACACACACACACACACACACACACACACACACACACACACACACACACACACACACACACACACACACACACACACACACACACACACACACACACACACACACACTAAATAAACAAATAAATCAATTATCTAAAAGCACAGTTTGCAAAGAGTAACATGAGGATGTTAAAAACAAAGGCTACCAGTGACCTAGACTAGACACACTTTACACAGCACTGGCTTAAAGTGAAATCTTTCTGACCTCCCCACGGCCAAGCCAAGAGCAGCGGACTCCATTCACTCCACTGGCTGTCGGAGTTCACCTCGTCCTGAGCACGGACCTGGACTTGGTGGGGGTAACCGGCCAGCGCATCTGATATCAGCACCGGAATGTCCATAGACTCAATCTGATAGAGAGAGAGACGGGGGAGAGAGAGCCGAGGTGAAGTGGAGGCTAGGCGGTTCATCAAAGGCACGTGCCACCCCGGCCAAACAATCTGTTCCCGCTGCTACCGGCAGGCAGGTGATAACGCAGTATCACATGACAATTCTACAACAGGTCGTATCGAGGAAGCAATCCGATTGGTTGAAACGGCTTCTAGCCGTGGATCAAACCAGCACCATTCACCACCTAATCAAAACAAATAATTCAGCTGCTCTGTTTTCCCAGAGCGCTAGCACACTCGGTGGCTAGGCTATCTAGTTTCTTGGGACATTTGTGGTCGTAGTGACTACATCTGTCATTAAAAAGAAAAAAAAAATCAGCAATTTTCTTAGTTTTAAGGGTAACTGTTGTAGAATTGCAATATTACACTTGAGGGTGTGGTTTAACGTGATTATTGCCACTTCAGTGATGCTTGCGGAACTCGACTTCGTCTCGTTCCTGACCGCATCACTGTCGTGGCAATAATCACGTTAAACCACACCCTCTCGTGTAATATTGCTTAAATGAACAGACTATGGGATTTCGAGGCGCTGATCTGTGTCACCACGTCATTTAACTCGAAAACGAACTGCACCAATCAGTGTCACACTTTTTTTCTGACAGTAGGCCAAGATCTGAATATTTCTTCCCAACTAAAATGTTGTGGACTATCTAAGACCCACCATCCATCCAGGCTATCAGATACAGTGTGGAGGAGTGGAATTAGCCAATCGGGCACAAGCCGTCTGTCCAATGTAAGGGATCTACTACTACTACTACACGTATGCACATGCCCCGCAAGACATGCACAGAACACAGTTTGAGGTTACTCAACTCAACTAAATACTAACGTGAATACATACTAACGTGAATAACACAACAAACAATTGAAAAACCAGACAAATCAGACATTGTGCTATTGGTACATGATCATGCTGTGGAGAACGCTATGTAACATAACATTGTTACACATAATATAAGTTTTGCCATCCAATTCTGCTAAGATAAACAGTTGCATTTCTGTAACGCTTTGAGCTCTGTTACTCAAACAATGCTGCCCGCTATCATAGGAAGACAGCTTTGTACCCTATTGTCCCTCCTCCTAATCTTAAAACACATGATCAACACACATGCGCCTAAAGATTCAGATCAATGCAATCGGGGTTGCAGGCTTCCCACCTGACAAAACAAAGTCTTCTTTGTTCGTTTCTACTGACAAGTGTAGACTAAAACTAAGATGAAAAATGTTCGTCGACTACGTTTTTTCACTGAGGAAAACTAAATGGAAACTAAATAAAAACTAAGCTATGATGACTAAAACCAAGACTAAATGTTTTGACAATTTCGTCAAGAAAAAAAAACTAGACTAAAAGGACTAGTGGACAAGAGATCCAGTACAAGTCATTTTACACTTGGTTGCATGCTGAAAATAGCAGATCTAAAAGTTCACAATGCGTCACACTGCGACGCATTGTGAGCTTGTAGATCGCCTATTTTCAACAAGTGTAAAAATCAGCCATTACGACGGCACCAAGGCCCGCCAAAATACATTTTAGTCAACTAAATCAACTGCAGATTTAGTCGACTAAAATCGCATGACATTTAGGGTGCGTTCGGAAATGCGCCCTGAACGCACTGGTGTGCTCTCTTGTCGTTCGTTTATTCAGTGCACTCAGTGCGTTGTCGTTCGAAAATCCAGTGCGCTGCACACCGGGTGTGCCGAGTGCACGCACTGAGCAACCCTACCCTGAGGGTAGGGTTGCTCAGTGTGAATGGTGTGTTGTAACTGGTCGTTCGTAAATAAGGCACACTGAACGCACTCTGTGACGTCACCGCCCACCACACTCAACAAACTGACCACATTCCCGGTGCGCATAGCCGAACGCGCCCTTAGTCCCACTAAAACTAGACTAACACTTTAAACATTCCAGGTGACTAAAACTAAATGAAGTTTCATTCCAAAGACTATATGGCTAAACTAAAAATAGAAATGTGCTGCCAAACACAACACTGCCACTGACCTCTGACCAGTGTGTGGAGCCCTGAGGCCTATATCTGATCTGGAACATGAGAGGGAAGGCTGAGTGGACGGGCCAGGTGGACGGGTAACGCCAGGCCACCGCCAGCCTGGTGGGATGGCCCGCCTGCCCCTCCACCGTCACGGATTCTGGAGGGTCCGGTTTCACTGCAGATATGGAGGAGTATAGAGGAGCATATATGGGGAAAGAGGAGAGGAGAGAGACAATGATGAGATACAATGGTACATGCTTAACACACAAACGCACCCCTGCAAAACAATAAAGAACGTGCAAACCAGTCGACCAGTTTATTTTATTTGCGTAGTCCTCCTGAAGTGCCCAGGTAACTTTTCTGCATCAGTAATAGTGATAGACCGATAATCGGCCACGGCCAATTATCGGCTTCGATATTCATGATTTTAATTAATATCGGTATCAGTGCTAAAAACAAATAATCGGAAAGAAACGACCGATTATTATATTTCTCATGAATGCGCAAACATGGTGAAACAACCACTTTCATTGAAAATCCGGTTTTGATAAACTAGAACGGTGCCCGTAGGGCCTCTACAGCCCATTGGGCACTGACCTGCTTGGTACGATGCAAGTTGTAAATGAATGCCCCACCCAGATATGTCTGTCTCCCTTTTATGCCCATACATGGAGTTCTTTGTAAGGCATGCCCAAATAGGGAGTATATGCAGCCAGCTCGTGGAGTTCTGTCTTGTGTCAGGTCCAAATATGGAGTGCTGTGAGGTCAGAACAGGCCAGCTCCATATATGGACACTGGGCATGGGCCCGGTCCAGAGCCCGGTCAGAGGCCTTTTTGGCGCGGTTCTGGACAATTACACACACACACACACACACACACACACACACACACACACACACACACACACACACACACACACTTGGTGCATTCATAGATAGATAGATATTGAAAAATATATATATATGCTGCTACAGTACATGTTTGAAAAAAAAAAAAAAACATATCGGTTGATCACTAAACACACAGCTGCTGCTGTCTTCTTTAAAAACGTTCTCATGAAGACAAGAGCAGCTCCATGTTAATTCAGTGAGATCTGTTTCTGACACCAGACACAAGCAGTACTCCCATATCATCTGAGCGGTGCAAAAACAAGTGTAAATGATTTTCTCCAGGAAATCCAAAATCCAATCTAGAGGGGCGGGGGTGTGTGGAGAGGAAACTAAAGGACTCATTCGAATTTCTGTTCCAAAGTAAGTTTGGAACTGCCCAGTACAAACTTCTAAAATCCTATGAATATCTTATGGTTTCTTGGAACTGCTAGAGGAGCTACCTCGTCTTGAAGACTGGCCTTCAACAAAGGGGGTACCAACAACAATTAGGATAGACGTCAAGTTGTGCCTTTCCTGTAATTGTTCACTCGAACGAGATGATGGTGACAGGATACGATGGACATTAGGTTAGTTTCAATACTCTATACATACAGCATGTTCGGTGTCATCTGAGGGCGATTTGGAATCAGGACAAATTGTTACTATTGCACTTGCTTCTTCCAGCAAGGTTTTAATTGATTTGCAGTGGAGAGGGGACCACAGTAAAATGAATATGTAAATATTAGTCTCTGCATTTTAAAGCTTTGAACGAAGCACTGAATCATCCAATCACAAACACCATGCCCAACTCCCCAAAACCATTTAGCAGCAAAGTGCTCAAAGAATGCAGTTATAAAAAGCAATGAAAGTGACCAAAAAAGGGCAACTTCGTGTGTACTGTACTGTATCTGTCATTGTGTGTTTTTGCGTGTGCGTGCGTGCATGTATGTGTACTGTACACGTGTGTGTTGTGAGTCTTACACAGCTTGTCCATCCGTATCTGCGTGAAGGTTTGCTCCCTGCCCAGGGCATTGGTCACTGTGATGTTCAGAATGTGGACAGGCTGCCAGTAGGTGGGCAGGGTGATTTCACAGCGCTCCAGGGACGGGTCCACCACACACGGCTTCCACTCCTCGCCTTTACCCCTAGAAAACCAGTGGAGAGATGTTATACCACCAGGTGATTGCTGTTAACTACAGTATCTGGTACAATAGATCAGTGGTTCTCAACCTTTTCAGACCGTTAGGTCAAATAATGATATTTGAACTGGGGGACCCCCCCCCCCCGCCCCCTGACAAGCACAGGAATTGTAGGCACTTACATTTAGTTCCACAAGGCAGTTGGTAGATCTGTTAGTTAGCTTGTAGATCTGTTAGTTAGCTTGTATATCCGCTATTTTGCCCGTTTCTTATATTATTTGACAATGTGGTCAATGTTGGACCAGCTTTTATAGTATAGTCTGTTGATTACTATTGCTTTGATAACTATTTTGTTAAAAAGGTCTTAAATGTCCTTAAATTGTCACTTTACTGTCATCTGGGGACCCCTCTGGAATCATATGGGGACCCCCCTGGATAACAGCAGTAGTCTGGGCTGGGTTGAGAACCAGTAAAACCAGGGCTGAGGAACCTTTTTGTCCACATTTCTGTTGTCAGACAGTGAACACCAGCATTTATTTGGTCTTATTTACTTATTATATAGACTGCTATTTAGAACAATACAAGCATAGAATAAGTCAATGATGTAATAACTCAATTGATCACCTCAATAGCCAATCTGCCCAACCCTGTATACTACTACTATATACTTTGTTGTACATCGACCAGCAAAATCAGCATCACCTGGCACCTCTATTTAGTTTCCCCCCCACACATTCTTAAAGATAGCAACAACAAAAAAACATAGCAGATCTACGAGCTTGCATTGTGAGCTTGTAGATAAGTTAGTTAACAGGTGTGCCTTGAGATTTAGACTTGGAAAGTTTGAAAACCACTGCTTTAGATTCACAGAGCAATGATGGTGGTGTTTGATTTGGTATCACATCTATAAAGAAACACGGTTTTACAGCATGCTCAGTCATATGTAACGTTATTCATATTAGCTGCGTGGGAAACCTTTTATTTCCTTGAATGATCTCTTGAGTCAGTGACGCATTGTTTTCGAGGAAGAGGCCTTGGTGGACAGTCCATTCTCCATTTCCTTCCCACTCTCTCTTTCTAATTGACTGCGGCAGACAGTCCATTCAAGCATGAGGCATGATTCATAGTTCTTGGCATTACTGTTATCTTTCACTTTCAATGTCAATGTGATGACGACTGTCAATGAGTTGCTGCACACAATTCAACAGAGAACACCGTCTTCACTTATATAACAGTAACTTATTCGGCTACTGAGAAATACGTTTCGGTCTCACAACCTTCATCAGGTATCTCTCTACTGTGAAGACAGTGTGCGGGACCTCTTTTCTCTCATTATTCTGGTTGCCTGTTAATAATAATAATTACATTCGTAAGAATCTCAAAGTGCTACAGCAAATGAATAAAAAAACATCACACCATTAAAAACATGTAAGAGAACAGGTACACTTTTAAAACATAAGGGCAAAAAGGAAAGTCTTTATAGTCCTCTCTTGAAAGTGTCGACCGACTGTGGTGCTCTCAGGTGTGCGGGGAGATGCACCTGTCCCTTGTAGGTGTGCAAAAGGACTATTCTCTACGCTGCACACAATTCCACAGCCCAATAGATCTCCTGCAACCCACAGTTTGGTTCTCTACACGCCTACAGCTTGTGTACCAATACTATTTAATAGTAGAAAACAGTGCATGGAAAACGGTAAGAAGATAATCGAGAACGATAGTCAGAGCGGAGTGATGGAAAGACAATGGTTAACATCCGTTGTTAACCCACTGAACAACCCATTCTATTTGGGTTGAGGCTGTGTTTATCTGCGGTCAGTCACCTGTAGAAGGCATGATACTGGGCCGGCAGGAAGGTCTTCACTGACTCCAGCCACGAGCAGCGGACCAGGGAGTGATTGGGCAGTCGGCAGGAAATGTTCAGCTTTCCTGGGGGATCTGGGAATTAAGAGTTCAAACAGATTAGATCAGAGCACAAAGACAAAGTTAATCTGATTATTAATTAAGAGTTCAAACAGGTTAGATCAGAGCACAAAGACAAAGTTAATCCGATTCTTATTGTTCATTTGTCTAATTATTTGTACACTACACACGAATACACAGACACATACAGTACAGGACACGTACAGTACACATGGGCATACTGTGCATAACGCAGACACATGTGTGTCTCTTTCACCCTTTGTCAGACTTCTGATTGGTCCCCCGACTGTCTAACCAGCAGGCTCTTTCTGCCTTGTTTATGTCCACCCTGGTTCCGCCTTGTTTATGTTGAATTTGCTATAACATCATTTTTGGAAAAACTAAAAGCAAACATGATATGCCCAGTCACCATGCTGCGCCTGTGATGTTCCTTTTTACTGACACAAAGTTTAAAGTTGAACGGTAAGGAATAGGGTGTTCCTTCACTCGCTAAATGTACATCCTCCTGGTGAGGCTACTCGCTGGCAGGTGATAAGAAGCGGCAGATCATTCCATGTGTAATTGGTATTAGCGACAACACTCACATGGACACGCTCACTCACACACATTCATTGTTGCGTTTCATTTTCAACTAAGGGACTGCAATTGAAATAAGCCGTTGGCTTTCTTGCATTTATCCTTTTGATAGTGATGTATAACTACGTATGTGCATTTTTCTGTACATGTAAACTTTGTCACTAAACATTTCAATCAATCAAAAAAGCGGGTCACCTCTCAGCAACACTGCCATGAACATGCAATGTTGTTATTAGTAGGAATAAACACAAAAGCACCCAGGAGGAAGTGGACTATATGAAAGGGGAGGAGCCAACCAAGTTCCTTGTTTCTACACAAAAAGGAGGTGGTGCGGCCAGAGGCAAAACCAAAGGGAAAGAAATACCCCCCCCCCCTCCCCCACCACTTTTTTGTTTTTACAGAATGGGTTCCCAGAGTAGGCCAACAGTGATAAGAATACACAAGCGAGGAATTGATAGCAACTAAAGAAAAATATATTTGTGTTGTCTATGGCGACAATTGGCTAGAATGTATGTTTCCACCCAAAAAGGTGTGCCAAAGGGTCCATTACAGTTCTAAGCCAGACTACCACCTGATCCTGAAGTGTAACCTACAAAAACATCAGGTAAAATAAGACCAGCTTGTGCGAAGGAAAACTAGAGGGTTCCACCCCGAAAGGAAGTCAACTTTGGAAGCCACTTCCTTTTTGAGAAAGTGACAGGAAATGAAGGGCTTTGTCCATGTTATTTATTTTTTGGGGCATTGTTAGAGTTTGGTGTCAAAACCCTTTGGGCTAATTATTCATCAGTGGTAGAGGAGAGTAAACAATAGCGAAGAAGATTCAAAATAGTGTGAGAGAGAGAGAGAGAGAGTTTATAGAGTTTGTTAACAATGGAGCCAGGATCCGTTTGGATAAGTGAAGAGTTCACGTTCCAGTTCAGTGTGTTCAGATAAAAGCATGTCGTTGACAGAATAGCCAACAAATAGAAAGAGAAATCCAATGTTTCGGTGGTTAAGCCTTCATCAGGGTATGAGGGCTTAACATTGAAACATTGGATTCGGTCTACCTGCTGTCCTAAATAAAATATTGGCACTCTGGCTATTGGCGTGTGGGGCCACTTTCTTGTTGTTTCAAGATTCCCTCTTCGAGTTCTCTCCCGTGGGCCAGCACAGCTAAAAAGGATTTTGGTGTGCGTTATCATCCTTGTGCACAGTTATGCGTAATACACAGGTATTATTTAGTTAGATGCTAGGTATGGCAAATGCGTTATATAGATCAGTGTCTCCCAAACCTTTTCATGTCAAGGACCCCCAAATTGACACGCATTAGCCCCCATTAGAAAATACATGCCAGGGACCGTCCATAAGAGAAGAGTTTTACAGCTCTAGCAGTGATTTTCAACCATTTTCATTTCAAGGGCCCACGGTTTGACCTGACTTAGACTAAGGACCCATATTTATTGGCATTTCCATCTCTGGGACCCGCAATTTATATTGTAAAATCAAAGTTAATTTAACTCTGAGAGTTACAGACCCATAAGGGTCCATTTGGGAACCACTGATATAGACAGATAGGATGCTTGCTCTCTCAGCATCCTATCCTATCCTTTGTTTTCTTAGCCGTCACATTCCTCCAGGCTGGTGTGGTTTGATATTTGATCTGTTCCAGAGTGTCTGCCGAGCTGTGCTAAGTTGTGTGAATTTCCACGTGGACGCAGCGGCGTCAAAACACTGGCTTCCCCTCCACAGGGTCCCCACTGCACAATGCAGTTGGACCGGTCCCGTTGGCCAGAGTTCTCAGAGGCCAGATCTGAAGTTCAGCTCAGGGACGATGAAACGTAGCCTCCAAATTATACTGGAGCAACAGGCGATTCATTTTGACAGGAAAATTACAGCGTAGCAAAAGGCACTTGATATGCTTCGGTGGACTGCAGGCCAAAGTCCCTGCTGTGTGCGATGGGTTGAATAAAATAACCGATACATGGCTTATTTGTTCGCAGACCAGTGATTCTCAGCCTTTTTTCATATCAAGTACCCCCAAGTTTGAGATATTTTATACCACCAACGCCCATTTGATACCTCTTCTTCAACTATGGGGCCGTAATCGACACTGTAAATCCTCAGTGTTTAATTAACTAAACTTAATTAAATACAGACCTGTAATGGTCCATTTGGACCCTGCTATGTGTTGCCCAGACCCAACATTGAGAAGCAGTGCTTTGGACACAAAATCTATGAATTGGTGACATTGTGCATTGTGTATACAGTATGACTGACAGAAAATGATATATATTTCGCTTACATTTATTGTTATTGCATCTAGAGCAACCAAAGGCCAACCCAAGACTTCTCTTCAGTGACTTTATAGAGTACAGCCAGCCACAAGTTTTCTTTTAACTTACTTAATCTTCTAACAATATGACCACATTTTGAACAATTGATTAAAACAACTGAATAGATATGTCTATTTGAAAAACATTTTTTAATAGTTAAAATAATGTACAAGCTCACAAAGTGTCGATGTAGATTGGCTATTAACTATTCAAAGATGTTTTTCAAAATACAAAAAAAAGACAAAGTAGTTTAGGGATAAGGGGTTTAGCATGGAAGAAAATAGAGCCCATAGACTCATGAATATTTTCTCTTACACACACACACACACACACACACAGATACACACGCACACACGCACACACACATAGACTTACTGCCCAGCCTGAGTTTGACAGAATGTAGGAGGTTCCCCTGGACATCGTAGCAGCTGTAGTTGCCCTGTGCCGACTGGTCGACACGGAGGAGCAGCAACGTTCCGTCTGATGTGACTGTGTGAGATGGTAATGACAACGTGTGGCTGAGATGCCACTGCACCGCTGTCCTGGAGAGGAACACATGCACGGAATGAGAGGGAGTCGCACACACACACACACACACACACACACACACACACACACACACACACACACACAGACAGACACAGACACAGACACACACACACACACACACACACACACACACACACACACACACAAACCTTGACACACATGCCCAGTCTGAAGCACACACACCCTGACACACAGACACAAACACACATATACTCACACAAACCCTGACACACAGACACAAACAAACATATCACACAAACCCTGACACACAGACACAAACACACACAGAAACAGTTACGCACATTAATAATTCCAGTGGTGTAAAGTAACTAAGCCAGATCTGCTATTGTTAAAAGATTGTACATACTGCATAATGAATACTACTTTTGGTACATCAAGTACATTTTGACGCCGATACTTTTTACGCACTTTTATTCAAGTAAATACTACTACGGACTATTACTTGTAACGAAGTATTTCTTCATTGTAGTACTTTTGATACTTTTACTTAAGTAAAATGGGAGTATTTTTTCCACCACTGCACAATTCACAGGTGCACGCAAACTGACACGGACACACGCACACGCACTAAAACTAAATATACATGCAACGATGCAAGCAATCTTTATGCATGCAAACTCTGACAGACCTCCACACAAAAATGCACCGTCACTCTCATGCTGGGACACTGTGACAATCAGACGTTTCTCTCCTTACCTCTGTGGCGACGTCCCACACGCCAGTGTCACGTTTGATCCCAACCGCCCATACTGCACGCCTGACACACAGAGCGCACACACACACACACACACACACACACACACACACACACACACACACACACACACACACACACACACACACACACACACACACACACACACACACACACACACACACACACACACACACACACACACACACACACACACACACACACACACACACACGCACACACACACACGACAAAAACAGATGAGATATATGAGCTATTAAAATCTAGTTTACAGTACGGAGCAGTGCAGACTACGGTCTGTCTACATTAATGTAATAGTAACTGTCGTTTAGAGTCAACAGTAGCGAACAGTCGGCCCATACAAGGTAATGGACGCAGGCTGTGGCCTAAGCGAGGGTTTGGCATGCGGTGGAGGGCTCCTGCTGCGATGCGTTTGTAATCATTATAAACATTAAAACAATATATTTCTTCACCAGGATGTCCGGAGGACATTCATGAACTAACAGTTCATGAAAAACATTAGAAATGAAGTACAATAAAACAATATAAAGAGGATTTTAAAAGTACCTGACAAACACCTGAAGACAATTAAATAAAAGAGCTATCCGACTTTTGACTTTAATTCCAAGTGGCTAAATAGTGCTGCAAAAAAACCTTCATGTGCCGACAGATCTTTTTAGTTTAGGTTTTATTATTAAATCATTACTCCGAGTGAGAGCAGAGAGAGAGAGAGAGAGAGAGAGAGAGACAGACAGACAGACACTTAAACGATTGTGATAGTTGATATACTATAGCTCCTGTAGCGATCATTTTGTGCACATATCACATACTGTATATTTTGTGCACATACAGTATCACATACTGTATATGATCTGGGTCAAGTAGAACTTTCACGTTAGGCTGCTAGATGTATTCCCTCTCACGCAGGCGCAGAAAAATACCATGAACGGATTGTCAGTTGTAGTCAGTGTGTGTGTGTGTAGGAGCAGGATTCCATCATATTCAAGGGCTTTTGGAGAGAAATGAGACTTTAGACTAGAGCACTGCAGGGCGTGTGTGTGCGTGTGTGTGCGTGTGTATGTGGGTGTGCGCGCGCATGCACATGTGTGTGTGTGTGTGTGTGTGTGTCCGATACATCTTCGTGAGTGTGATTGTGACCGTGGCAGTGTACAGCTTCACTGTCGGCGACTGCCAGAAGAATTGTCCAACAGAGCCCAAAGGGATCCTCTGCAAAATATGCCCCTGGTGAAACGAACGCCTGGTGTGTGGTATCGTGGCGTTGGAATTGTGAGTTGTTTATTAGTGCACTAGCAAGACACTCTGACGAGCCAAAGGGAACAACACAACTGCCTGCCATCAATCAAGCTGGGGAAATAAAAATGCAGTTGATGCAACACTAACGTGCAGCCTGTGCCCAAGTTCATGTTTGTGGTATGTGGCACTTTTTGCAGGGTTGATATTCAATCTGCATTCTGCAAACAGTGGTTTCTCTCTCGGTGTGTGTGTGTGTGTGTGCGTGCGCGCATGCGTATATATATATATATATATATATATATATATACACATACACACAGTATATATATAATTGAATGCTTGATTGTTATTGGTCAGTCATGCCGTCCTGCAGTCTGTTATGTCTCAATAGTAGACTGCTGCTGTATGAATAACAGACCTCTGCTATGGATGCCATAGTTCTCATCAATACCGAGCAGCACCTGGATAATATCAATCCCTGGCTCTTGGTCTTTCCATACGCCGTGTCCAACAATAAGTAAAATGAAAACGATCTCATTTTGCAGCCAAACGATAAACTAAAGTATGTCTCTGAAAACAATACACCGGTGCGAGTGGGCAAAGCCGTAACAAAATCTTGGTTCGTGTTTTGATCGGCAATTCTTTGGTCAGACCGCAATTTCCGTGAACTGTCCGCGGACGGGCCTCATTTGCATAATCTGTACAGTAGTTTATCTTTAACCACTTCAAGCCTCTAGATCAGTGGTTTTCACCCCTCTTCATGTCAAGGCCCATCATTTATTTTGCTTTTGAGCCACGTGGACCACCATCTGATGAGTTTTAGCCTCTCAGACCCAAAACTTCGAATTTTGTTGTCGTTGGATAAGATTTAGTCCACAGTTCCATGCTGTATTGATGTGGTACCATGGGAGAGACAACACTGAACAGGCAAACAATTAAAATAATTATTGATTTAATTGTGTAGACTTTTTGTAAATAAAGTAATGCAAATGTTTAACAATAATTTAACTAAAGAGCGTAGAGAGAAAATTTTGATTCGTATGGGTCCAACTTATCCACGCTTTTATTTCGTCCCGCTTGGACTATTGTAATTCCTTGTTTACAACATTGAGTCTCTCCTCTATACACCGCCTCCTACTTGTGCAGAATGCGGCTGCTAGACTGTTACACAAAGAAGTTCACATAATTACTCCTGTGCTTGCGGCCTTGCACTGGCTACCAATCGACTCCGGAATTCAATTTCACATTTTATTAAGTTACTTATGAATCACTCCAAGGTAAACATGAGACACCTTAGGTCTTCAGACAAAAGGTTCTCTCATTATCCCCGCCACTAAGCTGCGAAGCAAAGGAGATCGAGCTTACGCATTTGTTCTCCGTCTACCGAGCAATCTTCGTTCCTACTCTCACCTATGGTCATGAAGTGTGGGTCATGACTGAAAGAATAAGGTCGCGAATACAATCGGCCGAAATTAGTCTTCTTCAACGGGTGGCTGGCATCTCCCTTAGAGATAGGGTGAGAAGTTCAGTCACACGAGAGAGACTCGGAGTAGAACCGCTGCTCCTTCACCTGGAAAGGAGCCAGCTGAGGTGGTTCGGGCATCTGGTTAGGATGCCTCTCGGACGCCTCCCTAGGGAGGTCCTCGACGCACGTCCCACTGGGAGGAGACCCCGGGGCAGACCAAGGCGCAGTTAGAGGAAACACATTGACTCACTGGCCTTGACCCAATATGTAAATTTGAAGCTATGATTGACTGGTTTCATATGACGTGAAAAAACAAAAATTAAAGAAAATATGACTTTGCCTCGGTCAGAAACGGTCACAAATGTTGAATTCTGGACTTTAAGAAACGCACGCACACTCCTACACTAGTCCCACATCTTATTATGTTAGTGTTCACTGAGTTTCCAGGGGACCTAAAACACAAAAGCCAATAAAGAGGCTGCAATGGTTAAAGGTATAATCTTGGCTGTTGTTCCGTTTCCTTCGCTGCCTCAACAGCATGTGTGGTGGCGCTTCCTGGGTGCCAGCAGATCCCTGGCAGTCCGCTGCGTGTTAATCACCCAGTGATTCGCCGAAATAAGGCCATTAAGAAATCGCCTCTCATGAGTTGTGTCTGCTGCACTGTACAGGATCTTGCTCCAGTGATTTGCATAGCGTCGTCAACACGGGCGTCCTCAAAATCCAAGATATACAGGTCTTCACCATCATCAACCTCTTTGGGTGATGATGAAGACTGTTTGTCATCAAGCTTAAAACCACCATTTTCCTCGACGCCTCCAAAGAGGATCATACGAGCTCCCAGCATGCCACAGCCCTTCCCCTCTCTCCCGCGCGGGATCTCGGCCTGGAGCTTGGTCCAGGACGAGCTCTCTGGTTTGAACTTCCACAGATCGTTGAAGACGCGCTCCGGTGCGTAAGTCTGGCCGCCGAATATGTACAGCTCTCCGTTGTAGGCGAAGGCTGAATGTCGCGCGCGTCCTTCAGGCCTCAGGGACACTCCTGCGACGTCGTTGTAACAGCTGTAATATTCCTCTTCCTGCGGGCAGCCCCCGAACACATACATCATTGACCCAATCATGGTGGCAGAATGGTCTTCTAAATGAGGTGTTGGAAGGCCTTTCGTTTCAATTGAAGTCCAGTTCATTGGGTTAGGGCTAGGGTTGGGATTCGGAACCGGGTCCATTTCAGACCCGGTTCCGACATTGCGGATCCGGAGCCGGTTCCATCGTTTTTTTATTAACGGTTCCCCAAACGGATCTCATCAGACTAGTTGTCATTTAGCTCCGCTGTGTCTGTGCCTGCATGCAAGCAGAGCCTGGGGTGACGTCACCCCACCTACATGAGTGAGTGGGGTCGGGGAGGATACGCCCACTGTTCTGTGCATTCAGCGACCGCTGTGGAGCGAGTGGGACAGTATGTCGCCAAAGTGTGGTTAACAGAGAGGGAAATGACTGAGGCTGAGCAGTGAGCATGCAAAGTGCAATAAATGCGAGAGTTGCTAGCAAAGGTTGTTGCAACTTGTACCACGTGAACATAGAGGAAACATCTCAAAATCAATATGCCTACACATCGCGTTTGAGAGCCATGCGGAAAGCCGTGCCTGTTCTCCCCGCAGCTTCGCCACAGCCAGCGGTGGACGATCTGATGCAAGGCTGGTTTACTTTCCCCAGGCTAGTAACGTAATGGAAAATAAAAACTACTAACGTGCTTTTAATTTGGCTCTAAATTAATTGCGTGGCTGTTGAGAGCCCAGCGTTTAGGTGCATATACCGCCATAGATTGATTACTTTATAAACAATTTGCAGAACAAAAGCACAGGAACGTAGCCTACAGTTCAATACAAGGTCTGCTATAATCCAAGAAAGCACTATGGCTTGTTTCCATTAGGGTAAGGGGTCCTTCATATTAAATTAATTTGAACATTAAAGACAACATTTGTCACTACAACAATATCATTATTGTGTATTGTATATTTAATATACAGTACAAATTGCAATATACAGTACAAATTGCAACAATGATATTGTTGTGGTGCCTATAGCTGCTGCTGGTGGTGGTGGTGAAGTTTAAATAATAGTGCCACCTCATAATTGTAAAGTGCATTTTCAATAATTTAATTAATTAATTTGTGTTTATTATGTACTTGGTTAGGTTAGTTATAATATAAGCATAATCTATGTCAGAAAAACGGGGAAAAAAATAATATTAGGATCCGTTAAGGGAACCGTTAGGAACCGGAACCGTTAAGAGGGATCCGGGAAGGATCCGGAACCGTTAAAATCCTAACGAATCCCAACCCTAGTTAGGGCTGGTGTCCAACTTGTAGACGCCAGCTTGTTGAATCCAATCGCCATCCCACTCATGCCACAATCCGTAGACATACATGACCCTCTCCAGGACGCAGGCAGAATGGAAACACATCAGCTTCTTTGGACCATCCCGACAGTCGGAGGCTTGAACCATTGGTGAGTTTTGACATAAAATCCCCACAGCTGGTTGCAGAAACCCACCGACTTTTCTCAGATGTCTGCAGTCCCTCCAAACACGTAGACGGCATCTTCTACGAGGACAGCCGTGTGGTAGATGCGCTTAGAGGGGAACTTGTCCTTTTTGGAGAACCAGCCATGGGACACTTTCTCCCAGCGGAAAGAGTCTTGGTCCGTGTGCAAGAGGTGCACATGCCTCATACCTGAGAGCAGACGTTGACGTTCCTCCAGCCCTCCGAAGGAGTAGATCTGGTTCCCCACGGAAACTACAGCATGGCAAGAGGTCTTCAGTGCTCCTACTGACTTCACCCGACGGAACGAATCTCTCACCATCACCACTATGGCTCCACGTGGTTGGTTAAATCTTGCTCACCAGTATGGCTCAACGTGGTTGGTTAATTGTGCTTGTGATGTTCTTGTTTTATTCCTATTATTTTATTGTACAGCACCTTGTAACAACTGTTTTGAAAGGCGCTTTTTAAATTAAATAAATGTACCTTACCTTACCATTTGGCTTCATTTTACGCTCTCAAGAGTTCAAGATCTATAAGGGTCCATTTGGTTAATAACATAATTTAGCTGGGGACCACCTGGAACCTCCTCAAGGACCACTGGTGGTCCACTGATTGAAAATCACTCAAAATCAATCAACCAACCCATCTTTGGGTTGCGGACCAACTTTTATGGTATCTCCTACTAATGTTTCCTACATAAAAAAAAAACCCAATTCTAACAAGTATTTCATGAATAAAATAAAATAATCTAGTCATTTCCATGAATGTATTTAAATTGCGCCGCATTGTCAGCTTGTAGATCTGCTATTTTCACTAGTTTGGGTCCCGGGCAGACCCATTTCTCTTTTGGCTCTCAAGCTAAAAAGTTTGGGAACCAATACTCTTCTAGACTTAAACTGGACCTGAAACTGGACTTTGGTGATTTGTTGTATTTATTTCATAGGTACTTTGAGGTGTATTATGGATGTTTTATTTGCTGTCCCAAAATGTGACATTTACGATGTAGTACTGAAGTGTAATTTTAATTCTGCCTCTTGGCCAGTTCCCACTTGTAAAAGAGACGCAGTCTCAATGTGTTACTAGTTAAATAAAGGTTAAATAAAGAAAATCGCTGTACTTGGACCTCTCTAGGTCGTCCTCAGACGAGCCCTCCATGTCCTAATTCGAAATAACAGATCTACAAGCTCACTGTGAGCTTGCGGACCCGCTACTTTTGGTGAAGGTTCCCCTTAGCCCATTCTGGGCGGGAACCCCTTTTGGTGTTAGCATTATGTTATGCTTTAGCTATTGAAAAATAGCAGATCTACAAGCTCGTAGCTCGTACGAGCTTGTAGATCTGCTATTTTAGAAAATTCGAAGAACGACTGACATAGAAACATGGCTTTTTCAGAAAACTGTCAGGATCTAGAAGACATTTTTAGAATCTGATCTCAGGTCAGATTGGGTTAGAATAGAGACGCTATAATGTTCACAGAACATTAGATATCTTTTAAATCAATAAAATAATAGTTGTTGTTACATTCTGTGATAAATTAACTATGTAATAAGGGGGATAATGACCAGCAACGAGTCATTATTCATACATAAAGCCCATTCAGGGGGATACACAAGCCATTCTCGACCGCCATTGCCCCATATATACAGTATGTGTGTGTGCGCGTACATGTAGGTTGGGCTCAGGAATCTCTGCTGAAAGCTGGTATTTAGATCTACAGTGGAATAACACAAATTTAACTGCCTGTCTGCCAACCCACTGAACAAAAAGGGCACACAACCACACACGCCGCACGTACAGTTCATGCGTGTGCACACACACACACACACACACACACACACACACAAATTAACTCTCAACCTCACACATAAGCATGCAAATTCCTGTCTGTCTCTCAAATGCCAGACTCCTATAACTCTCTCCCCGTCTTCACCCCCACCAGCCCTATTCTCTCACTCAATGTGTCTGACTCTTTGTGTCTGCCTGTACTCGCTTGCATTTGTTTCTCAATTTACCCTCCTTTTTCACAACCATCCGCAAAACAACACGCACACGCGCATGCACACGGAGTCGCGCGCACACACACACACACACACACACACACACACACACACACACACACACACACACACACACACACACACACACACACACACACACACACACACACACACACACACACACACACACACACACACACACACACACACACACACACACACACACACACACACACACACACACACACACACACACACACACACACACACACACACACACACACACACACGAATGAGTGGTCAGATGGGTGTGCAACTGTTTATTTGTGGTTTTGACCAATAGAACTAAAATTCTGTTCCTATAAGATTGGTATCACAATGAAAACCCATTTTTAATTTGTTTAGTTTTTAGCATGAACGATGTTAACGTTATATTAGCATTAGGATAATTGCCAATTTGTTGGGGCACTTAGTTGCAATATCCAGTGGGCCCCGGCCCAGAGGTTGAGAAACACTGTGCTAGCGGGCCGCATGCACAACATAATGTGTTAACATCTGTGTGCGCGCGCATGTGTACAGTATGTGTGTGTGTGTGTGTGTGTGTGTGTGTGTGTGTGTGTGTGTGTGTGTGTATATATATGGCACCTGGGGCTTCATGCAGTGTGCTGTGTTGGCCGGTCTCAATGTGTGTATTCATGTTTTACTGGCAGTGCAGAACATTATTCCCTAAAACCTGCTGCGTTCCACTCATATCTGCTCCAGCCTCTGGCGCGCACGCACACACACACGCACACGCACACACACACACGCACACGCACACACACACAGGCCTATTTCTTCCCTTGGGCAGATTCTTTTGCAATTTTTTTTTTCTTTTTCCCTTTTTGTCCAAATTCAGACATTTCTATTTAGATGCACTGTACTAGGATATTCCTTTCCTTGCTCTGCTTTTTTGTCATTCCGTTTTTGAAGCTCCACTGTTGTGTTAGCATGCATTCATGTTGGCTGAATGTCGCTCATTACAACAGTTAACATAGTAACAACGCTGCACTGTTGACAAGTGATTGATGATTATGTACTGTATTGTACTGTATCAGTAGCCTATGGATTGTTTTGGCAGAGGAACAGATGGATATTTGCGGTGATAATAATGAAAAAAAAAAAAAAAATCTTAACGAACAGTAAGTGCGGAAGTAATGATATTTTACGCCATTTGTCCTCCTAGCACAATGTGCCCATAGCGCACGCACCAGAGACGGACAGAGAAAGATGGACCCTGGATGCGTTAACCACTCGAACCCTATAAATATATACGCTTCATTGACCAAGCTCTCCCAGGCGTCTGTACTTGGTCGTCGACGTCCCCCACCAAAAATAGCTGATCTACAAGCTCACAATGCATTGAGTTGCGTCACGCTGTGAACTTGTAGATCGGCTATTTTCCTCATATCATGACACGCCCCCAGACTACGGTGCTCATGTGGTTAAACTGGATTCCTCCGATATAAAATAACTGCTAGTCTTGATGCCAGACATATTCCAGAAGTACTCAGGGCTAAATCTATCACACACAGAAACGCTTCAAAAAGAAATGCGTGGCTGATCCTCAACAGGTCTGATGCTGGTAGCTCGCTGAACAAACAAAACACGTGTTTGTGAGTTTGTGAGAAGTGTGTTATGTGGTTTTGTCCGTGCTGTGTGTGTGTGTGTGTGTGTGTGTGTGTGTGTGTGTGTGTGTGCGCGCTCGCACGTACGTGCGGTGTACAGGCTTACCTTATGTACTGTACAGTATACTGTTGTTCACAAGCTTATGGACTGGCATTATGATTCGTGTCCATGCACTCAGTGATTATGAATAATGCATTCACACAAGTCTGTGTGTGTGTGTGTGTTTTCACATGTGTGTCTTACCTTCATTGGTCAAAATATGAGCTCGGCACACGGGACACAGAGAACAGGACAGAAACCAGATCACTGTCAGACACACAGGACTGGACAATTGGCCAGGCATCTAGAGAGAGAGAGAGAGAGAGAGAGAGAGAGAGGATTACACTCTGTATTTCTGTGTGCCTTTTAGGTTTCATAATCAAGGGCAGATATGACAAATAACTTAATAAGTCATTAATTATTTGTAACTATTCTTGGCCCAGACTGTTAGCTCAACTGTCTGGGCACCTAGGCTGCTGAGCCAGCCTGAAGGCATGCCGTGGGTTCGGCTCCCAATCCCGACGGCCTTTGCAGCGTGTCTTCCCCCCCCCATCTCTCTCCCCATTTCCTGAAATAGTTGATCTACAAGCTTACAGTAAGCTTGTATATCTGCTATTTTAGATTATTTTTTTTGGGGGGGGGGATAATGTATGGACATTTTTCAATGTGGAAACGATTGACGATTACGCAAAAATGACTGTCCACCACAGATGAACAGACAAAGAGTAGAGGCAGTTCAACATGAGGCTGATGTTCAACATACGCTTTTGAATTTTGATTGATTTGTTGGACCTTCCCACAGCCATACAGTACATTCTGATGATATTGTAAAGCCATCACACGCTTAGCACTCACTTGATGACTGATCATCAACCATCTGCTCAAATGACCTCAACCATCACTTTGAGAGGGGAAAAGGTTCGTTCTAGCAGGAATTTTGTCCACTCAGCCGTTTCAGCGCTAAACAAAACTTCCTCGCTATATATTTTCCCCATTTTCAACTGTTTATCGTATTGTGACATGCACTTGCTTTGGCAATGTAAACGTTTGTTTTCTCATGCCAATAAAAGCTCATTTGAATTTAATTGAAATTGATATGTTGTTTTGGTATACTCTCACTCTGTCTGGGGATTATAATTGTTAATTAATATTGTCTTATTTTTCAAGTTACAGTATATTTATATCGATTATATCGATTTTGTTTCGTTTTTGTCTTTAACGGTTCATTTTTCTCCATCCCCCCCCCTTTTTAATTGTCTTTGTTTCATTGTTTTAGCTGTCCCTGTGTAAGGCCACCTATGTGCATTGGTGATTTACATGTTTGTCTTGTTAGAAAATATAAAATAAATTATGATGATGATGCTTATGTCTGCTTGATCAGTTCTCATACATATAATTATACAAACACATTCAGAAGATTGATTCAACTGATCAAGCAAACACAGTCAAAAGATTGATTCAACTGATCAAGCAAACACAAAAAGCTTGACTGATGAAGCCTATTGGCTGTGTGTGTGTGTGTGTGTGTGTGTGTGTGTGTGTGTGTGCGCGCGCGCGCGTGTTGTTGTTAAGTTTGCACAATGATATTGAGACAAATTTAGTGATGTAAAAGCAATTTTGGGAAAATGTAAACAGTAAGCAGCTGTCTTAAATATATATTTTTATCAATCGTTAGAAAATTCTAATGACAGTGTTGAGATAATCCAGGAGTAATTTCCTAAACATGCTTTAAATTGTTAAGATTAAAAATGTGTAGGCAATTAGAGTAACGTAGAAAATACAGGGGTTAATAGGAGGCATTAGTCTGTTTTCAATGCCATATCTGACACTGGCATGTCTCAATGGGACTTTTCATAGCTGTGTTTCTCCAAGGTTTTGTTTTGTCGATGAAAGAAGAA